>NW_013666209.1:344217-364917 GCF_000517525.1 Limulus polyphemus
CAAAATTATAAACAAGCCAACTTCATATTTAACTGTTTATCAGAAGATAATGCAATAAGTTTTAAATACATTTTATATTAATCCATATCCTTGCTTTTACATTTCTTTTCAGTGTTTTATTTTGCCTATTCAAGGAGTTACTTAGGCTGGTATGACAATGCAAATAAGTCCTAACAAAGCAGCCTTGTTGGCAAAATAAAACTTGATACAATTGAGTGCTAAATGATTTAAGTAGCCTTCCTCATGTTGTAACACAAAAAATTTATTTTACTCTCAGAGTTCAAATACAAGCTTTAAAAAAAAATCAGGACTGTAATTGTAGCATAGTTGTTGACAGGTACCTTTTCTTCAAGTAACACATCACCAAGCTAAGCTTTAATCACTTTGTTCTGACCTCTATGCAAATTGCTTAATTAGAAGCACTGTTGCTTTTGTAGTTAAAATGAAAGAAAAAAAGAGCTTTTGTGACATGTTTAGATCCATAGCTTATGACTTCTTGAAGCTGAGATATAGGTAATTACACCACACCATAACAACCAATTTTCAGAAGGGAACAAGAGACAGCTGCAAATTCAATGAAACTACAAATGTACTGTAAAACCAGAAAACCTTCTATTTCAGAAATAAAAAATCTGGCCATGAACAGACAACTAAGGAACAGGTAACAGTAATAAAAGATACACTTGTACAGAAACTTCCTAATAGGACTACACTATTATGACAGATAACAGTAAACCTTAAGAAAACACAATATCATAACTCACTCAAGTTTTCTATGCAGGTTGTTCAAAAGCAAAACAACTATCAAAAGCATGGGTATAATTCATAAATACAACACACTTCATACAGTCAATCATGACAAGCTTCAGGAGGATTTCTTTAATGAAAGCCACAAGTTGCAAGTTCACAATGAAATGCAGAAGAATAAAATTATATTTTAAAAATGTACGAATGTCAGTGATTTAAGTGCCAAAGTTTTCTCCTATAACTGTGAATATGCATAAAAGAACAAAATATACTTCACTTCTGTTTAAATCTTTTACAAATTATACATAATGACACATATTAAAAAATGTGTCAAAAATAACTTAATCACAGTTGATTTTGCCCCAAACTAACAGGTACTTTTAATAGTTTCATACTATTTGAAATAAATAATAGTATCTATTTATTAAACAAGTACAACCTCAGTTGATAGTTGTCTTTCTTGAATGCTGTGAACAAGATAAAGAACAGGCTTAGAAGATGCTTTTACAAACATTCCTAATGTTATTGTATTTCAGAATTAGTTAGAGAACTTTGGCAAAAGTGAGTAATTTTTTTTCTTGATAGAAAATATGAATAGTATCAGATATTAATTGAAACAGGGTTATGTTGAATTACTCTTTAAAGAGAACTTTCCTTGAGACTTGAAGCTACCATGTGATTCCTCTTTTTTAGTAATCAATTTCCTTCCTAGATATCAAATCTTTAAGATCTGTTTTTTAGCAAACACTGGTTTTACCTTTTTAGAATTTCTTCTCTAAACTAAAGGTCTTCACTGTTTTTTTGTTTTCACAAATTTCATTTTTAATATTAAGTTTTCAAGGTAGTCAGTGGAGTAAAAAAACTTATCATAAAATCAGTACAATGTTCTACAGAAGTATACATTTTTCTTCCCTAGCTTCTTTAATTTAATCAGAAATTATGGAATAAACCCTTCATAAAAATACCTTTTTCTTAAAAAGCAATGCGAATAAAGATAAAACAACATAGTACTTAATGAAAAACTATTAATATATAAATCTGTTTTTACAAAAAGTAATTAATGTATGTCATATTTAAACTGGTAATTTTAACATTTTCTGCTCACTTTTTGAAAACTTTTTTCGAAAGTCGTTTTCTTGTTGTGTTCTGATAGGTTTTGATGTTTATTAAGCCAGGATATTTCTTTTTGGATTTTTTCCCTTTTCCTTTTCCCTTTTGACTTTTACCCCGGCAGTGTGGCAATTCAAGGTTGATCCCAGTTGCAGCTTCTATATCTCTCAGAAGATCTGGATCTTGCCAGTCAGGTTGTTTTCCTAAAACCCAACCAGAAGTAAAAATTTTTTAATACATTAAGATGTATATACAACTTTCATATCAAAATTAAAAATAACCAAGAAATATGCAGTTTCATGAAAACTGAAAACAACACTATAATTATAAGGACAGAAAGCTCAAATCATAATTACAAAATGACAAAACTGCTGCAGACAAAACAATTACGACAAAACTTATTACCAAAGTATTGTCATAATATATATTCTGACTATTTATTTTTCCTTAAAATTGAAATTCTATAAACACAGAATTATTGGGTGCCCACTCACCAAGTTGAAGATTAAAAAATTAGAATCAGGACCATCTTTCAAATGTTCTAATACAAAAATCTGTTATCTATAAAATAAAACCCTGGGTATTTCTTACCAAGAAGTTTCAGCTTTTTAAGTTTCTGTTGTTAATGAGAATTTCTAGTAAGTACAAGACGTTACAAACCAGTAACCAACAAAGAAAACTTGATAAAAAAAAAGCAGGCTAAAGGAAATAGTTCACCAAACAAAAATTACTTCCTTTACAAGCTATAAAACTTGTTTCACTTCTGATGCAGTAATATATGATATTCTGACATAAGAAATGAAATCAAGAGCTTCAGATAGACAGAACAAACAGCAAAAGGCAAATCTCTAAAATCAAAAAGCTATATCATGTCCCTAAGGATTTTAATTAATTTTTGTGTTGCTAGTGATCAAGATGAGTAAATAAAAATAAAGATGTTTACACCTAAGACAATAACAAAAAAGAAGTAAACTAAGTAATGAGGTACTAGTCAAAGTAGCACAAAATACTAATCAGTATAGTATAAGATACTAGTCAAAATGTATTAGTCACTATCCTATGAGATACTAGTCAAAGTAATGAAAAATACAAACCAAAGTACGAAATACTAATCAGTATAAGATAGTAGTCAAAATGGTTAAAAGTATTAGTCAATATCCTATGAGATACTAGGAAAAGTAATGAAAAATACAAACCAAAGTATTTTGAGGCACTAGGCAATATAATGAAAAGTACTACTCAAAGTACAGTTGGACAATTAGTTAAATTTGGTAATCAACTGTTTGTTAGACTCATTATTTTATTAAATTCAACTTATTGATTTTTATCATGTGATTAATTTTCCTATTTTAGCTAATTTTGGTGTTTTATTTATACATTTTTAAATCACCCTTCATTTAATATAATAGACATATTCAGTGTTTCCACTGGCAGTTACCATTTGCACATTTTGTGAAAACAAAACAAACAAAAAACAAATTTATTTTAGCCAAATCTTTTGCAGCAAATGCTTTTAAAAGATAACTTGAAAATTTCCTGTTTGACAAATCAATAACATCAAGATTACTATGTGGTTGCCATTTTGTTTGTTTTTCAAATTTGCAGTGACCCACACGCTGATGTCATGTAAATCAAAAAATTAATAATCAAATAAAGAAAATGTTTCACTACCACTGGTAATAATAATTATATTTAAAACAAATTATGATTGGAATTAAGAAATAAATAATCAGCAATTTAGCCCATTTATTTTTGTACATTGTTTGAATACCTAAAAATAATATTCAATAAAAAAGGAATTGAATTATCAGAATATTTTGTCATCATATACTGTACTCATTAAAGTTAACTAAGCTTATCTGATGTCTTCTCATTAAAGACAATTTCTATAGCTTTCATACAGATAATAACATTCAAACATCTTCAAGAATGAAAATAGCTTCTACAGAAACTACAAAAAAATTCCAAGTTTCGTTAGTTATTCCTAAGTCTTCAGAATTTCCCACTGAATGCCTTTATTAATAATACAGGAGCTCTGACTAGAATCTTTCCCAATAAACGATAAATTACTGCTCAAATCACTTTATTTACTCTATTACCTGAAAAGTCTAATTTTTCCTCCAATCATATTTAATCTATCTTTTAACAGTTTCCAAAGCTGCATTTCATTAGTAAATAATCAAATCACTTACTGTGACATCAGAAAAGAGTGCCAACCAAAGCATGTACAAACACTAAACATAAAAAAAAAACAAGAAGAAATTGCTTGAAAATAAATAAATAGATAATATATCCTCAAGAGGTGATAGTTTCTTAACAAAAATAAAGTTATTCTTTCGGATAGGCAGAAAATATATTTAAAAAATCAACAAGTGTTTTGTTTATTTTGCCTGTGCAGAAATGACAATTTTGTTTTATATTTTTCATTTTTCTGCATGAAATGTACTAAATAAATGTTAGAAAATGGCAAAATATCAGTTTTAAGATATTTGTGAGTTGTTGTTTTAGGATAGTCAACTTTATTAACTTAATATAAAAAGTTGCTTGAAAATGTCTAAGGTTATGGGCAGAGGAGAACTGTTTGTTTGAAGTTAAGCAAAAGCTACACAATGGGCTATCTGTGCTCTGCCCACTACGGGTATCAAAACCCAGTTTCTAGCAATGTAAGTCTGCTGACAAACTGCTATGCTACCGAAGGGCAGGTAGAGGAGAATAAGATTATCATAAGTATAAAATAACAAGTCCTACAAAATCTGTTGTGGTATAATTAAACAAAAAAGAAGAAAAACTTGTATTTCCAAAAAAAAAAAAGATAAATGATAAATAGATGTTTTAGGCCAGCATGACCTACATCTGGGGATTTAAAGTTTAAAGCCACCAGAGGAAAGGCATTCCAGCCAAAAATGCTGTGTTATAATTTGATTTCTTTTGTAGTATAAATTTTTTTCTCTTTGTTTTCATGGGTATGAAATAAATCATTATTTTGTACAAAACAATATTCTAGTGTAAAGTGAGCCAACAATTTATTATTTTGAAAAGGCAAAATGAATATTCTACACATCTCTGTCCTTATTATGTTTATGTCATTGCACATTTGGCCAAAAACAAAACAAAACATTCTGTGATTACGGTAACACTGTGAGGAAGAAATTAGGGTGAGCAGGTAGGATTTTTATTATTACTTTTGTGAAACCTTATTAAACTACACTGTAGCCAACCATTATCAAAACAGAAATTTTTTTCCTGCGTTCTATCAAATCAAGAAATAAGCTACTTTCAGTTTTTTGAATTTCTTATCTCTTTTTTTTTAATAAATATGCTTTATTTTTTCCCTCCTTATAGCATATTTACTTCCCATAAAACCTATGGGTTATAGGTTAAAGTAATTTTTTCTTATACACAGTTGTTGAAACAGACTTTTAACTAAAATAGACTACGAAAATTGCAATTATAGTTGATTTATCAGATATGTCAACAGGAAAAAATAAAAAGCTCTGAAATCCTACGGAATGGGCTAAAAGCGTGTAGCATGAGTACATCTGTAAGAAAATTAGGTGATCTCAGAACAAGTCTGAGCATGTTTGGGACACAAATTATGAATATTTTCAGGTGCACTGTATCCTGTGAAAAATCCACTGTTTATCCTCAATAAAGGGGTTATCTATTCTGGTTCATCACCCATGAACAATAAAGAGTCAATCATCATTTTCGCTAAGTTAGTAAGTAACCCTATTATTGCCTACATGAAACCAGCCAAGTTCCTGCCTACATTTGAAAAATTTCAGCTTTCAGAGTAAAAGAATTCCCTTTAGATCCAAACATTTTCATCTGAAAGATACTGTGTCCATTTACATTACATGTGGCTAAAATAGCTCCATGTAGCTGCCAAAATATGACTGAACAGCTCAATGATGAAATAAATCCAACAGTGTTTTCATCCCAGTTTATAGCTCATTTTACTATAAATGGCTTGACATATCTAATAAATAATCGACATATGAAAAGAGGATGGTCTATTGATTATGTTTTTGAAGTTGGGTGGCAAATTATAAAGATGGATTTCGACAGATTCTATTTCAACTTTACCTGACAAGTTACTGTTTTTACATAGGCATGACGGAGGCTGCCATAGCTATAATACATAGCACATGTGCTGTGGAATGTTCAGTGAAGAGCAGCCAATGAGGGAGTTGCATTGTAATTATATATCAGACTGTTTGTTTAAAAAACACTGCAAACACATGGAACATTGTGGTAGTGTAGGCTGACCCCCCCCCATATTTATAAAACCAGATTTACACAAATCACAGAAAATGACCCAGATGTCAAAGAAAAACTCAAAAATCCACAAAGCTGTGGAAAATTTATATTCCAGATTTATATGCACCATAACAAATCCAAAATTTAATAGTTCTTTACAGAATTATCATTCATTAACATTCACCATACATGTATATACAGAAGTCTGGACCCATAGGGAAAAATACACAACATGTTCTTAATCCATTTATTATTCAAATTGCATGCCATTAACAGCTATACATATCAATTCTTGGTATACTGTGTCATCATGGTATTTTCTTTCCTGAAATATGTACAACTGACATTAGAAATGTGTTTGTTTAACTTTATGAATATAATGTCTATTTTCCTTATGGGTCCAGACTTCTGGACACCCTGTAAGTTAATTATGTATTTTTAATACAAACTACCAATATTCAAATTAATAACAGAAAGACTGCAAAGTGTACATTTTTCTGTTTCACAGTGATATGTAGACATTGTTAAACTTCTAAACTCTTAAACTGTAGTGAAAGGAAAATACTTTTTTGGTTTGTATATAAAATTATATATATTTAATACATTTATATCATCTGCAAGATAAAGCAAATGTCAATTTTTCCAAACAAACTTCCCACATGTAACAAATTTTAATAAGTTAATACTACCCAAAAAATAAAATGTCCCCAATTTTCCAAACTTTCCCTGAACAAAACATTGTTTCCAGGTATTGCACCATGTGTGTTTCAAAAGTTTGTTTTTAAAACACCACAGTCGAACTCTTCCACAGAGTACATCGATAACTATCTGCACTTGCAGAGAAAGTGTTTAGCTATTTGCAAAAATTTTGAAAAGAACAAGAGAACGTACCTTCGTCGTAACATGTGAACGCATGGGTACGAGAGGTCTATTAGCGACTGCATATTAAGCTTTCCCTCTGAACTAGGAAGGTGATTAGTTGGCAATGGCATCATGAGACACACCCACTGTCAAACATAATGAGCTAAGTGATACTACTACGCTTATTAGCAGTCTTTGGATCATTGCATGCTTTACCTTATATAAAATAATTACATTAGGTTGTTATAGACTGATAGTTTGAGAAACTGTTCCTCAAAAAGAATACTGGTATAATTGTTATCAATAAGCTGAAACAGGCATCACTGTAAAAAGAAGTTTCAAAATCTATGGTTTGGGGGGGGGGGGAAAGAGTAAAATTTATAAAAAATACTAGAAATTAAAAAAATTGCATAATAATGATAGGATAAAAACACGCCTATCTTTTAATATAAATTTATTACCATTAATACAATGTGGACTTTTTTGCCTGATACAATTTCAAGTTAGTTCTCATCAAAGTTATGGTTTGTAGACGGGTTCATATGAAACTTGCTCATGCAAATAATGGAGGTGAAAATGTCACTGATCAATAAATATCCAATTACATTCTATGGAAGAAAAGGGTGCTAGTGTTTTGAATTTCAGAGCCAGGTTCAAATCCATATACTATCACAAATATTTCAGAATTTTATGTTTTGGGTGTATTATAACAGTGACAATCAATCCCTTAGCATGTTTGATGGGTGGAAAGTTGCTGCTAATTGGCTACCTTCCCTTAAGTTAGTAGTTCAAAATTACAGTCAGGAGCTTTTTTCCATGGTTGATTGAGTTACTACAAAAGCAATTTTTTTTCTCTGTGCCTAATGAAGGCTGTATTGCAATTGCAACCCATTTATACATAATCGATCATGGAGTTGGTTTTCTGATATTATTCTAAACGACATAAAGTATAATGTAGAAGCAAACTTATATATCATGTCTGTTTTGTTACCTTTATAAAATGATTGATAATTGCAAATTTTAATGCCATGTCAATATATTAATTTTGCTATTGTTTATTGAAAATCAATTGGTACATTTACATTTGTAACTTATCACATTTAAAAGGCTGATGTGGGTAAGTTGATACAGAATACTGCTCTTTGAAGTAGAAGGTTGACTTTCTTGACTGTGAGAATATTTGCTTTCTGAATTCACAGCATTCCCTTTTTCATCTCGGGTAATGATGGGGCCATGGAAAGGGCACTACGTATATGCAAGCTTGTTAACAGTGTAAAGCCACTGAAATTCAAATATATACATTTTAATACTGTAAAATAATTAATTTAGATTATATGTAATTTATAACTCCAAAATTTTATTTTAGTGATCAGAGTTGCTGGGGTCTGCCATAATTTCCACCAGAACACAAATTCAGGAAACTAAGAGCTGTGGTATTACAAACCTAAGACATACACAATATAGAAAAAGTAAACTTACAGTTCATTTAGCACTAAAGAATAAAGTTATGTAAATTACAAACTGCAATGTAAAAACAGTAATTTTACACCTTATTTAACATTAAATAATACAGTTACACAATTATAAATTACAAACATAATGTAAAAATTTAGTAAAGTCCCACTTTATTTAACATTAAAGTAGCCAAAGAGTGGATGGTGGATGGATGCTGCCAGCCATTTGTCTTCCCTCTAGTCAGCAGCTCAAAATTACAGATGGTGAGAGATAGCATTAGTAGCTCAGCATAATTAAAAAACAAATATAATGGCCCACAGATGAAAGATCTCTTACATACAGCATGTTTGGTGGCAACGGAAATCAAACCCGAGACCCTTGAATCACTAGGCGATCCCGCCTAATCACCAGGCCATACCAGTTCAAAGTTGAATGAACTTGAATTGATAAAACATAATAATATTAAAGGGAAATTAATGCGGAAATATTTTGATTACTTGGATAGTTGGAATAATTGAAAATTACAATAATCAGAAACCCTAATTTTAGTTGGTTATTTCCATGAGACATGATAGAAAGTAAAAAAATAAACAAATCAAAGTATTAAGAGATGATACTAAGTGTTTGAAAAGAATTAGTCAAAATGCTTGGCGATATTAAGGAAAGGTACTCATCAAACTACTGAAAAATATTACATTTTGCATTCTATAAAGGAATAATCTGTACCCTGAAAACATTTCCTGATAGCCATTATGTAATTATCTGTTATGATTCTATTGGAAACACCATCATCAAACAACATGTAAGTCAAGATACAATGAAGATGAACAGTTCTGGACTATTTGGATAACTAATGCTTTTCCTCATTACTTTACTGGGACCAGCATCGTAAGGGTGCATAAAGTACAGACACACTGATAGTGAATACTAGTTAAACGTTTTATAAACAATGTATTTACTTATGATTTTAATAAGACCAGTACTCTAAGTACAAACTAAATATAATATAGTAATGGATGTAATTTTACTTGTTGATATGACTTGATTATTGTCCAACCTACCTGAAGAAGTAGAAGGTTGACTTTCTTGACTGTGAGAATATTTGCTTTCTGAATTTACAGCATTCCCTTTTTCATCTCGGGTAATGATTGGGCCATGGAAAGGGCACTAAGTATATGCAAGCTTGTTAATAGTGTAAAGCCACTGAAATTCAAATATATACATTTTAATACTGTAAAATAATTAATTTAGATTATATGTAAATTATAGCTCCAAAATTTCATTTTAAATAAGATCAACAACATTTTGTCTACAAGCATTGTAACAACAAAAATATATCACAGGTAAGGTATATTGCTATGTTTAAAATAATAAACATACTGTAGTATATGCAATGCACACAATGCATTTTGCTTAGCTCCCTTAGAAATTTAACAACAAAACACAGAAAACAGAATAACACCCTTCAAGTAATAACAGCTGTTTTATTATAAAATCTACAATACCAATACATTTTCAGAAAGTGCTTGATTGGTTAGTATAACAAACCTTTTAATTGTTTTTAGGGTAATCTTGGATCCTACCAGAAGTAAAATTTTTCCTTACAATATTAAACATTTTTTATCAAGAAGAAAACTTTAAAGTTTTATTTGAACAGACAATACAGCCCTATTTCTACAGAATTTTTGACAAAGGTAATAATTATCAAAAACACATTATGTGCTGGGAACATGTTTGTACCTTATTATTTAAAGTGCATCATAAGATTTCTAAATGTGTAATACAATTACAACAACTTATGAGCACACAACATTATTTACCTGAAATAAATTTCAACAATCTTGAAAACCAAAGATAAAGTAAACAAAACCTTACAACGTTGACAAAATTTTAAAAGCAGGATTTTTTAAACTACATCATGCATATTATACACATGCGAATGTGGAATAATTCTTAAGCAATTAACATTAATGATATTGCAAACAATGCTGACAATAATTCAGATTTCTGGTGCCAATGAAAATATCACGTTTTTAAACATACACAAAAAAGTAGGTATAAAGTGGTTTATTCTGATTCATGATAGTTAAAAACTGGCACATTTATAAGTCACCCAGGACCTCATCCTGTCTTTGTCAAGTTAGGGAATAATGTTTTTGCTAACATTATTTATAAATAAGAAAAATTTATATATATAATAAATATAGTTTCTGTTTTAATACCTAACAAGTTCATTTATTTATGTGAATTATTTGAACACAAAACTTAATAATAATATTCAATAAAAAATGGACTTGAGTCATGGAATACCTTGCCATCAACTTCCATGTTCATTAAACCTAGGATTATCTGATGCCTTGTCATAAAATAAAATTTCCAAAGCTTTCAAACAGATAAGATTTAACATGAAAATACTTTCAGGAATGAAAAGAATGCTTAAAGAAACTACAAAAAAATTTCTGGATATGTGGTTTGTTCCTAGGTCTTCTAGACTCATTAGTTCCTATGTTCATCCCTGCAGGAGCCCCATCTAGTCACTTTTCTATAAAGCCATAAATTACTGCTGATACCACTTTATTTATTCAACATCGACATAACACTTTCAAGATTAGCGTCTCTTTCTGTGCATGTCATGAGGTTTTAATGAGTTACATTCAAAATTTAACTAAACTACTTTTTTATCATGGCATAAAAAGTAGTCAATAATCCAAATTTTAATATAAGTTTTAAGTTCTTAATTTTATAAGGCAATGTTAAAAAAATAATTAATTTCCTCTAGTATGAGAATTGTGATTTACAACTTATGTGGTGAGAATATTAGTTTGACACAGTTCAAAGGGCAATAAAGTTTATGCATAAACAAATGTATACTGTTACGAGTTTAAAGCTATTTAGGATAAATAAATGTAGTTTCATGTTACTATTTGAAATCATTCTACAAAAAAAAATGGGTAATTTAGATTTTTCCATGATGGTTACAATGACGGTCAAACTGATCAACCTCGTAGAGTTCGGGTAGAAAAAAAAGTAGGAAATTTATTTAGGAGGTTTTAGAGCTTATGCAAATGAAATTTGAGATTATTCAGATGTAGAAAAGTATTTTTAATCTTAACATGAAAATCACTTTGCATATGGAGCAATCAACACTTTGACACCATATATTTATGGAGAAATTTTTAGTGAAACTACTGTATTAAAAATTTGGATTTTTTAAATACAAATAACTATTAATAATCACTGAAAGTTTGCAAAATTTCATGAAGATACACAAAACAGATTAGAAGTTATAATATAGAAACTATGAAGGTCAATTTGGGGTTGATTCGACTGAGACTGTAGTGAGAGAAATAAAACGTTTATAATCTGATCTAAGTGGTAAACTTTCCTTACAGCTATTTTCAAAGTTGTGTTTCATTATTGATAATTCAGACCATATACTATAATATCACAAAGAAAGTAACTGGGAAAGACAAAATGCATTATTATATTTTCAAGGAAAGATAGTTTCTTAGCAAATATAAACCCATGCATTGGGATGGGCAGAAAAATTATAAAATAAATCAATACTTTCATTGTTTTATACAGGCAGGACACCTTGGAGCTGCACAGATATGAAAGCTTGAAAACAATTTTAATTTTTCTTCGCAAATTAAATAATTATTACAAAATGACAAGTCTACGTTATTTCTGAGTTACAAATTTTTGAAATTTGATATGCAGTAGCACACTTGACAACTGCAAGGTGCTTTGTAATCCTGCTAAAGTGAGAGAGATCCTAATTTTTTGTTTCTATAATCTACATGATAGTCACAAAAGAAAATAAGTACAAAAAAACCTAAGCATACTTTAAACCTATCTTGTCGTGGGCACAGTTTTCCATTTGTAAGAGGTGCATTACACTTCCATTTGACAGGAACAAATTCTCCGCTGAAGTCAATAGCTCTTCTTCTTAAGGAAGCTATTCCTTCCTGAAATATTGAAAGTTAAATAATACTCTTAATAATGTTACAGAATAAATCTGCCTCAGGTACAAAATCATGAACAAAGTGATAGTGATCATCAAGTATGTTAAAATACCTACTTACATTACTCCTGAAAGTCTATAATTAAACAATTTACATAGATTATAAATTTATATACAGAATTATCAATTAAAAATTTTCTTAGGTTTACAAAAATTACTATTTTAAGATTAATTGAACCTTAGCAGATTACAAGGTTTAAAAATTATGATACAAATGTTTTATATCACACTTGGTTTGTTGTTAAGCACAAAGCTGCACAATGGGCTATCTGTGCTCTGTCGACTGCGAGTATTGAAATCTGATTTTTAGCATTATAAACCCTCAAGACTTACCACTGAATCACCAGGTCACATTAACTTTGTTTAGTTGTTAAGTGCAGTAAGAAAAACTAAACTCACATTCTACCTTAATAATACCAAAAATATAAACAGTGATAATTTAAGGATTTAGAATACAGAAAAACTATGAACCATTGTATTAAAAAATCCTGTAAAGTTTTAAAAACTATTTTTACAAAAATTACCATAAGGCTTACTCATGAGTTGTTTTTCTGGAATTCATGTATGCATACCTTTACTGAATATACATGACACAACTAACATAAAAAAATACCTGAGCTTGGAACTCTGTTGTTTCATTTTCAATTGGTTGCCAAAACTTGTGAAGAGAATCAAACCTATAATTGTTATACGTATCAGTAATATAACCATTCATTCATAAAAAGTTAATATATATACTTAACTTTACTCAAACTGTAACATCATAGTTTTAACACAAGTTTTTCATTGTATAATTTTGTTTTTTCTTGTAATCTTATTTTCAAATAAAAAAAATCATTACTTTTAATAAAAGAATAACATTACAGAAACTTTAAAATGTCTAGTCATATGATAATTATATCAATATGATAATTGAAATGTCTAAAATGTTTTACACCTGACAATATAGGAAATTAAATCATAAATATAAAAACTTACAGTATTTAACCTTACTATGAAGTATATTTAAGAAGTTTTATCTCATATAAAATGAGCATACACACTTAACAACTGTTGGAACTTCTAGTTTTTCTTCTTCCCAGTGGTAAAGGTCGATATCATAAGGCCGGTGAGGTGCTTTTGCCAATAGTTTAGCTTTTACAGGATCCTGTGTGTTTTTGGAATGAAGTAATAAATCTTTGCTTGTTGAAGGACTACTATCTTCTTTTGTATTTTGTACTGAACTGAAAAAAATTGTATAAATAGAACTGTATAACAAAACAAAAAAAACAAAACAGAAATTTAATTGATCCTGGTTATTTCATGAATTATTGTATAAATTTACTTATGCTTGAAAGTTTCTCAAAAATTCATACATTAATGCTTATAGCATTTCTAAGATCATAAGGATAGAACAATTCTCTAGACTGTATTGTGTTGTTTGTGTGTATACATATAAAACAACACACACTCACTAGATTATTCTCACCTTTGGTTAGAATTGGACATTTTTGTACAAAGTGCTTTTATATTTGTTATCCATGAAGTTGGATCCTTATCTTCATCTTGATTTTTGTCTTTTACACTCCACTGTCTAGAAGTGGTTGGATGGGTATACTTGGAAGTTTTAGGTAACTGGGGAGATATACCTGTTGCCGTGAACAGAGTCAATATAACTTTGATCAGTATATTGAAAAATAAATACATTTTCCTTGCATAATTTTGTTTATAAAAATGATAAGCCAAATTATATTATTACTGGAATATCATAACAGTATGTACAAAAAAATAATTTAAAAACAAGCCACAAAAACATCACTTTTAAACTTGAGATGAATGTTTTTTATTGATTACCTTGCTTATGGGAAATAGAATATTTTTAAATGATGACATTTGTACAAATTCTCAGCCTTGGAAATTTGCAAGAGATATTTGCAAAGTATTCACTCCCCTGCAAAGTTTCCACATTTTTTTGCCATTTGAGCTTGCAATTATGAAACTTTCAAATGGGACTTTATATATTTAGAATCTACAAAATCTACTACAAACTGAGAAAACTAAAAAAACGTTGATATTACGTAAGTTAGATTTTCAAAGAAAATTTAAATATTCTCAATTGTATAAATATTCACCCTCTTTGCTACAGCAACCCTAAACCAATTCAGGTGCAAAAGATTGGTTTGAAGGTCACAAAATTAGTATAATGGTCTCTGTCTGTGTGTAATCAAAGTGGTTTAACTTGACTTCAAAATAAATGCATCTGTTCAAGCCACAACTTATATAGTGATACAACTAACCAACCATGAAAACCAAGTAGCTTTCCAAACAAGTCAGGGATAAAGTGGTAGAGAAGCACAGATCAGGAGAAGGTTACAAGAAAATTTCAAAGTCACTGATTATCCCTTTGAGTACAGTGAAATACATCATTTAGAAGTGGAATGTGTTTCTTACCACCTAGTCACAACTCAGATCAGGCCGCCTTTCCAAACTAAGCAGTTGGGAAACTGGTTTGGGATGTCACTGTGAAGCTAACAGTGACTTTGAAAGATTTGCAAAGTTCCATGTCTGAGATGGGAGTCAGTGTTCATACATTGACATTATCCCAGTCCCTACACAAAGCTAGCCTGTACTGGCAAGTGACAAGAAAGAAGCCATTACTAAAAAATAATAATCTTAAATCTCATATGGAGTTTGCAACAAAGCACGTAATTGATACTGCAGATACGTGGCAGAAGGTTTTGTGGTCAGATAAGACAAAGTGAGTTTTTTGGTCTCAATTCAAAGCATTACATCTGGCACAATCCCAACACAGCACATCACCCAGTCAACACCATCCCAACTGTCAAACATGGTGGTGGCAGCATCATGTTATGGGGATGTTTCTGATAAACAGGGACTGGGAAGCTAGTCAGGATTGAGGGGAAGATGGATGGTGCAAAGTATAGGTGAATCCTAGAGCAAAACCTGCTTGACCCAAGAACCTAAAAGTGGGTCAAAAATTCACATTTTAACAGAAAAATGACTCGAAGTACTACCTTGAGTGATTTCAAAAGAATAAAGTGAATGCCCTAGAGTGACCCAGTCAAAGTCCTGACTTAGATATAACAGAAATTTATGAGATATTTGAAGATTGCAGTCTATAAATGATCCCCAACAAACTTGTCAGAATTGGAGCAATTTTGCCAGAAATAATAGGCAAACATTACACAATTCTATCCAAAAAGACTCACAATAGTAACTGGTGCCAAAGGTGCTTCCACCAAGTACTGACTTAGAGAGCTGAATACTTATGCAATCAGCAAATTTCAATTTATATATTTCCTTTGCAGGTTTTGCTGACAATCGACCTTCTTCACACATAACAGTGTTAAGTTTGATCATTACGGTTTTGAATAAAAACAAGTTCATTAAAAATTTTTTTACATTATTTGTATATATTTTTTAACATTTCATTTTGGTGATTTTCTTTGCTTACAATACTTACAGAGGATTGAGTACCTTATATTAGTCCCCGAGTGGCACAGCGGTATGTCTGCGGACTTACAACACTAGAAACCGGGTTTCAATACCTAATGGTGGGCAGAGCACAAATAGCTCTTGTGTAACTTTGTGCATAATTAAAAACAAACAAACAAAACAAACATTATATTAATATGCTTTTGAAAATGCAAATCAGCAGTCATGTGACAACCACAATACAAAGTTGTGGTGGAAAGGTTTATATCTGAACGACATTTTGACATTGTTTGTTTTTTGTAGGTAGGGTGATGCCACCAAAAAAAAAAGACTAATCAGCCAATCCTATAAAAAAAATTTTCATATACTCAAGTCATAAAGATGTGTTCAAATTGGAGATTTTGATTTTTCAAGGTGAGAATATCCCTTTTGCTTAATGGCATTGAAAAACAAATGAATATGTATGAACTTGGGACACCAGAACTAGTCAGAAAGAAGCTTGCAACAAGCCATGGTAAGCAAAGTTTCCTGCCTTGTAACAAATGAGAATACAGAGACACAAAGGTCAGCAGCAAAAGATATCCACATGCCCCAGGCAACAGTATGGGACATAATCAAGAAGGACCTTCATCTGAAAATAGCAACACAAGTCACGTGTACACAAGTTGCTCTCACAACATATCCATTCAATCATCACATACCTCAAGCAGCTGGAGAATTAAATGGTTATTTCTGTTATTTCATAAGAAGAAATATGGGTGAAGTTGTCAAATGTACCCTCTATGGCTTTCTGTATGTTTGGACTGCTGAAACTGGCACAAGGAAACTGTTTTCCTGTTACACTAGATTGTTTATGGAAAGTATCCAGTCTTTTGACATTACTGCCACATGACAGAGCCTTTTACAATGGAAACTACACAGCAGGGCTATTGTCAAGTTGCACAGCTGTCGAATAGAGCATTACGGATGTAGCCAAATGGACTATAACAACGTCGTAAGGCACAAAAATTGTTTGAATATAATGTATTCAATGTCTAATCAGATCAGTAAAACAAAACTTGATACAGTTAAGTGTAAAATGATCTAACTAAGTTTAACATTTCTCAACATGATCTTGTTTGCAGAAACAATTTCTATTATATTGCAATATCATAATTAAGTATACAATGATAATGCAAGCTTAAAAAATAGTGTAATTGTGGTGAAAGTTGCTTACAGACATTTCTTCTTCTAGCAGCATATCACAAGCTAACATTTTGTCACTTTGTTCTGATCTCTACGAGTCTCCACTGAAACGTATGTCATACTGGCTTATACAGTTGAAAAGAACAGAAAGAGCTTTCATTACAGGTTTAGGACACTATCTTATGGCTTCTGCAAGCTGAGATATAGGTAATTTACATAACATCATGACAATCATGGTTGAGAAACAGTTAGTGACTGAAATTGATAAAACTAGACTTGTATTTAATTCACAAGATTCAAATTAATGTATTTCATTCAAAAATATTTTGATGGTCCTTCTAGGGGACTATGAGTGCCTTATTATGTTCAGAAAAAAATCAGGAGGTTCGTAAACATTAATATTTTTGTTTGTAGCACACTGAAATCAATCCAAAATCAAAATTTATAATTAAAAACATTGTAGTATAAAATATAAATAAAACTGTTTGCTGAAGAAATTTCAACTTTGAAATAATTAAAAAAAAATTTGGAAGAACAACTTCAAGTTTATGTTCTATAAACGTTTCTAATTCAGTGTTGCAATTTTGCTCCATGGAAATGTGTTTAACTAGGATATCAAGGATATGAAATCACCTAGAACTCCAAAAACTACAAGTATTTGCAGGAAACTAATTCACAGTAGCAAATTATTTGTGCATGCATAATATCTGAAAGTTCCATAATTTTACTTTTATATTTTAGTTAATTATGTATTATCTATGTTTTAAAATTCATATTCTAAATGTTTAATCATCTTTCAATATAACAAAAGTTTCACTACAGTTTGCAAGGGTTAACTTACTACGCAAGTGCAAAAACATTTTGCTAAAGGCTTGCATATCTTTGCCAAAGATACTGCCTCAAGGCATCAGTTGGCATATGTTGAGAAAAAGTAATAAACCATAAAAGACAGGAAAGGAAAATAAAACATTAAAAATATACTATAAGTGAAATGATAAACACCTGAAATTATGAATATAACCAAAAGAGGATATTTTAAGATTACTTGACAAAGAGTTTAAAGGTATGTACAGATATTTCTATTTCTTAATTTTAAACATTTCATTGCACTGTACATCGATGATAATAGCTACAGTTATTGATATGATAGAGAAAATGACAATATAAACATTTACCTTAAAAAGTTTTTGATATTCATTTAGTAGGTTCTAGAGGTTATGTAAATGAAATTTGAAAACTGTACAATAAAAAAGTATTTTTATAATAAGCATAAAAATCACATTGCACTTGAACTACTCAGAATCTGAGTGCAAATAATTACAATAAATAACAAATTTATATTAGAAGTAAAATAAAAATAAAAATTAAACATTTTATTTTTCTGAAGCTAAATGCCTTTAGGAAAGTTCCTCTCAAGTTTCAAACAATTTCATCCACAAGTTTTGTTTTTGGAACAAAATTTGGGTGAGTTACTTAATGTACTTACATTGTAAGTAGGTCAATGTGATAGGGTTAATATAGCTTAATTTTAATTAGATTAATTAATTTGTTTATGCTAAAAATTAGTTAGCTCACAATATACATTTAATATAGCTCTTTAAGTAAATCAACATATGTTTAGGGTATGTATCATTAGAAAAACATTATACTTACCATATTCATTCCTCATATGAGGAGGAATAACAGGTTCATATCCTTCTTTTTCTTCAACCTCTTCAAAATCTTCATCTTCATCACTGTCATCTTTACTTTCTAAAATATAAATGCAACTTTCTTCAATTAAAAATCATTTGATTACTATACTAACATTGAAAAAATATCTAATGTAGAATCTAGTTCCAATGCAGTAGGAAAAGATGATAGAACACTGCCAAAAATACCTAAACACCCCCTCCCCCCAAAAAATCACTTACATTGAATCTACAAATTACCTACTAAAATGAAAAGCAAACATAATGAGCAAATTATCTTAAGGTGTAGAAAACCTTAGTTGGTGGAACACTATATTAGTAGCAATATTAATACCCAAAACAGTGAACAAAGTATATTTATCATAAATATTTTGTTTCAGGTGTTGTGGATGTTAAAAGACAAAATATACACTGCAAAGAATGTTTGTATGTATATTTTATCATTTGGACATACCGTTGCACTACTTACCAGTGCATAAAGTAGAGCTAGGATGTCAGAATTAGTAATTAGCATTTAAAAGCTTTTAATCAAACAAAATATACCTTTGTCATGCTTTTTTTCAATCTTTAACTCTTCATATTTTTCAATTGAAGATCGTAATAATTGTTTTAGATCAATGGCCTTCTTTAATGAATCTGTACAGTTGCTACCTTTTGTGAAAATCTGGGGGAGGAAAAAGAAACTTGTGTCATTTAAAATTTCCCAACTTTCGTTTTTTTAAGTGAGATTCTATAACAAACATGAAAATTAGAAGTTTTGCATCTTAAGTCTCCATGTTCAAATGAAATTTAAAGACCTTTTAACTTAAGATTTTTACAAAGATCTAATCAACTATAATATGACACATCTATAAAGGCAAATTTTAAAATATTCTGCACATCCAGTATCACAAACAACAAAATAACTCAAGTTTCTTTAGTCTATATTTATTTGGACAAATTCTTACCAACTCTTCTGAAGTGGTCTTCAGATTAATTCAATATATTATAATAACAGACTGATTGCTGTGGATAGGTTTTGGATTGATAATTTCAAGGCATGCAAACATATGGGAATAAATACAGTTTTATTTCTTAAAGTTCAACAATGGTAAAGTATGCTTTTAATAACAATACTTTTATAACAGCATTATATACACTAGCTGAGGTGAACAAAATCATTAAATTGGATTTGCTACAACAATTTTAATATAGTCATAAAAATTTTAAATTGAGAAGATTAACCATTTCGAGGCAGGTCACAGATCATCTCGTTTGTTGACTCGCATTCAAAATTTTATTGAACTACTATTTAATGTATTTATGTCAATAACTTTGGTATCCAACTGTAAATTATAATTCAAATTCTAGTACTATACACTGAGTGGTAACAAGTATATAGACACCTAATTTTTCATAATTTAAATGATTTATGCTAACAATTTGTGTTCACAGAGCACTATATAAATGAAAATGGTCTGCACACTAATTATCTTGTGTTACAACATGCCTAGAACTCAAGGTTCTCTCGAATTGTCAGATTTTGTTAGAGGAAGGGTAGTTGGTCAAGCAGATGGTGGAATAAGTAAGCGGCAATTTTCGCAGAATTTGGGAATCCCGCTTTCGACAGTCAATAGAATCATCGTGCAGTTCAGGAAACACGGCAAAGAAACAACTGAGCAGCGTCCGGGTCATCCTGGTCCATCGGAGAGGACAAAAAGGGCTGTCAAGAGGAGCATCGAAATGGATCCCAGATTAATGACTGCAGAAGTGGCCAAAGTTGGTGGGATGAGCCCGAAATCTGTTCAACGGATTCTCCACAGATTGGGTTATCATTGCAGAGCAGCTAGACGGAAGCTCTTATTAAGTTCTGCCAACATAGTCAGACGAAAGAAGTGGGCAAGTGATATGATGACCAAGCCTCTGGACTTTTGGAAGACCATATTGTTCTCA
>NW_013666209.1:364978-366025 GCF_000517525.1 Limulus polyphemus
TGCCTCACCAAGAGTTTTGGCTCAACAGATTGCAGCCAACTGTGAAGCATGGTGGTTTCAGCGTGATGGTTTGGGGAGCTGTTTGATTGGTGGGAGATCGAGCTTAGTGGAGTGCGTTGGCAACATAAATTTTGCAAAATACGTCAAAATATTGGAGGAAAGACTCTTGCTACTTTATTCCTCTGGTTTCGTGGACAAGAACACAACGTTGTTCCAGGAAGATGGAGCACCGTGTCACACTGCTAGAAACACACAAAAGTGGCAGGAAGAAAATGGTATCCAGAAGTTGCCCTGGCTGAGCCAATCTCCTGACATGAACCCCATCGAAAACTTCTGGGCCATACTCGACCGGCAAGTCCAGAAACAACCAAAAAAACCAACATCGAAGAGCGATCTACTCCAAGTATTGAAGCAAGAGTGGGAGAAAGTCCCACAATCTAAAATTGACGATATATCAATTCATGTGAATATGAATGAAAAATTTCATTTTTTCTGAAATGGTGGTGTCTATTTACTTGTGACCATGCTGTGTACTTCTATATATGATATGAATAATCAATTGGAAGCTCAGAATGTCCCCCTAGTGGCTTTCTCGGCCATTTTAACGGGGTTGACGCCCTTTATTTCTTTTGAACCAATATTTCAACAAGGTAGGTTTTCTTTGGTCTGCTTGCAATTTCATATTTTTTTGACTAAAATACATCTTAGTTACTAAGTTTGATAAATTAAAGTGGAATTCTATGGTATTAATATTGTAATTTATGATTTTTTAGTTATTCAACTCAATATTTCATTTCATATCCTCCACATGCAAATTTTTTAAAGGCTTAGCAACCAACATCAAGCAGCAACCTAGTATGAAGGTTGTAACTAGAAGAGATAATTGTTTACTTTACTTCTTTAGTTACTGTTCTATGTCTAAAAAAAATAAGTTTAAGAACTTATTTCAAAATAATAATCATCTATATACATATATACACCTGGAAAAAAGTTAAGCACCCCCAAATATTTTTCAGGATTGCTTATTGAAAATAAGGTTTAATTTTC
>NW_013666209.1:367025-385738 GCF_000517525.1 Limulus polyphemus
TGATATGTAAATTTGCATTATTGGGCACAAGAAAACAAGATTATCACCGTAAAATAACAATTTTTATAAATTACCATTCAATCTAAACGTGTTTATCAAATGAAATTAATTCAGTCACAAGAACGTCGAATCTGAATCACTTGAAAAAAACACGGGGGTGCTTAACTTTTTTCCAGGTGTATATAATGTATAATAATTGAAATGCGACTGTATTTTACAAAATACTAATCTACTAAAACAAATCCAAGACAAGTTACTTTGTACAGACCAAAGGCCAGTTTTATGTTATTTGATACAGTAACACGAGTGCAAATGAGCACATTGTGACTTCTGTATTGTTAGTCAGGCACGGTTGAAAGGTCAATATAATAAAAATAATAAATATATATAAATGTATAATGTTATGAGATTTAAGCTATTTAGTCTAAACATATGTTTTCATCTTATAATTTGTGTTCATTCGAAAATGAAAGAGGCACAATCTATATTTATTTCCTAATTTTTTATGGTGGTTGTGAGATTGGTCAAATCTACCAAGCCCATACAGAGATTAATTACTGAAAATAACAGCTAAAATATAAAAATTTTTATTAAGAAACATTTAATAACTATCTGGATATTATAAAGATTTTATATGTGAAATTTCAAAATTTTCTGATGCATAGAAGTATTTTTAATCTTCAAATGAATATTACTTTGCATGATAGATAGGCAACATGCAAAAAGAAAAAAATGACATGAGAAAAACATTGCTTTACAAACCTTAAGACTTAATAAAAGAATTTGATACTTGTGTATGAAAGCATTTGTAATGTTTACTGATAATCTGCCAAATTTTGTTAACATTGCTTACTAATTTAAAAGATATAGCATGAAAACTATAACAAGCACAAAAATGGTCATGAGCCCATGCTGAAAGAATTAATAGAAGATTTGTATCTTGCCCCAAAGGTTTTGTCAAAATGTTTTAAGAATTAGCAACAATCACTTTTTTTGTTCAAAAGTACTCCAACAAAATTTTAAAAGATTGCTTGAAAACAAAGTTGAATTTGGAGAAGAAAAAAAACCTGCCAATTTACATTTTCATTAATTACATTATGAACTTATAAAAAAATCTCATCTCTAAATTAATCTTACTACATTAAATAATATGAATATATACTATTTCCATAATTTTTTATTCTTTGTTTCTCACATACTAGAACTAAATGGAGTATTTATAATTCTCTTTCTACAGTACATGATTAATGTTATGATTCTAGTGCTTTAGTTTAATTCTAAAGTTATGTGGACCTTCAGTATTTGGAAGATGAGTTAAACTTTGCTTCTGAAGCTAACTGTATTAAACCTACCTGTATCCACTTGAGTGTAACAGGAAGAAACTTTATTATCTGGCAGTAAAGATCATCAAGATTTTCTAAAACAGTAGAATTGTTTTCATTTTCCTTCACAGTCACTCCTCCATCTAATTATGGTTCACAAGATTACCACAAACGTATCATTTACTAAATTAAAACCAACACGTTCTTATAATTTTTAGAAATGACACAGTTGATAATTTTTGAGTCACAAAAGCTCGTATAAGTACAGTTGAATTATTAATACAGCATGTCACCCAGAAAAGATTTATACAACTTAAGGTTTGGAAGATGATTTGTAGTTTTTAGATATGTACACATTTAAATGCTGTTATTCCAAGAGATAAATAGCTCTCTAACTTTTCAGCTAAATTTAACACTTAAGTTTTCTTCACATGGGTTTTAATGCCCAACTGACACGTCGTTTTCACATTACAATTTACCAAGCTGAGAGATGAAAATAATTCAAGTATTAAGTTCGGACAGAAAGCTGAAATGTCCCAAAACGTCCTTCCAAAATTGCACATGTCTAAAAACTAAACCTAACCATGCACATAATTTCCCAAGGTCAATATAATAAAAATAATAAATATATATAAATGTATAATATTATGAGATTTAAACTATTTCGTCTAAACATTTATGTTTTTGTGTTATAATTTGTGCTCATTCTAGAATGAAAGATGCATAATTTATGTTTATTTCCTAATTTTTTAAGGTGGTTGCGAGATCGGTCAAATTTACCAAACCCATACAGAGATTAATTACTGAAAATAACAGATAAAGTATAAAGTTTTTTCTTAAGAAATGTTTGATAACTATTTGGACATCATAAAGATTTCACATGTGAAATTTGAAAATTTTCTGATGCATAAAAGTATTTTTAATGTTAAGATGAAAATTACTTTGCATAATAGATAGGCAAGATGTGAAACGAAAAAAAAGGCATGAGAGAAACATTGCTTTACAAACCTTAAGACTTAATAAAAAAATTAGAAATTTTGCATATGAAAGCACTGTAATGTTTACTGATAAACTGCCAAATTTCATTAACATTCGCTTACTAATATAAAGGTTACAGCATGAAAAACTATAACAAGCACAAAATGGTTACGAGGTCAGTCCCAGGGACCGAGCCCGGTTTGAAAAAGTTAAACTTTCATGTACTGGCTATTGCCATTTCATGTATTAATAACTTTAAAAAGTGGCTGATTCAATACATTTGACTTTACTTAATAAGTACAAAAGAAGTTAAATGGATATTTTCGTTTTCATATCTTAAAACAAAAATGGTATAAATAAATAGTGTTTTATAATCATTACCTTGTTAAACACTGAATCAAATACTTTTATCCAGGACATTACAACTCATTTATTCCACAGTTAACGAAAATTTAAATAAATATAAACTATAATTCGAATTTACCTTTTGGAATTTCAATATCTATTTTGTGCATCTTATCTCTTAAACCATGATGTCGAAGTGAATTTCCTTCAGAGGAGAATTCTTTGAGCACATTAATATCTTCTTCTTCTTTAGAAGTTGAAGTCCTGTTTTCTATTTGTTGCTGATCTGGTTTAAAATGATTTGTTCTAACAACTGTTTTGCTATTTTCAATGGCTATTTCTGATGAGGGTAACAGCTGATTATTATCCTTTATATCCCTGGACTTTGATAAATCTTTATTTTTACAATATATATCTTCAGGATCTTCACATCCAGCAAAGCTAGTGCCACATTTGGTACCTGGATTGTCAGTATTATCTAATCTCAAAGTCTGTGTGACTGACTTTTCCCAGTCTGCTGAGGTGAAAAGTGTGTCTGGTGGAGGAAGTAAAAGTTGAAAACATGTTTCTAACTGTATAAGGATGTTGTAGATCTCTGGAGCCTGGTCTAGAACAACAAAAATATGATACATGTTATTCTTACAATGTAAAAATGCTGCAGACCTCTTGTGCTTAGTCTAAAACAACAGAAATACAAGTTTTTCTAACAAATTAAGGACACTATAGACCTCTAATGGCCCAAAACAATAAAAATACTATACACGTTTTTCTACCAATGTAAGGATGCTGTAGATCCTGGAACATGGTTTAAAACAAGAAAAATATTATACATATTTTTCTAACAATGTAAAGAAAATGCAGATCTATTATGCTTGGTCTGAAAAAACAAATACACCATACACCATGTAAAAAATGTTGCTTGGTCTGAATTAAACAAACAAACAAAAAAACTACATTTCCAACTGTGTAAGGATGCCACCCGTCTCTGGTGCCTGGTATGTAAGAACAGAAATATGTCTCTGAAAGTTAGGGGCATGGGTTTGGTTTTGAAATATAAACCCCCACTTTGTGAAAACAGCAATAACTTCATGGTGAAAATTAAATTTTCTGAAAAAGTTTGTAAAAACAAATTAGTCATTTTCAGAATTTTTTAAGCTAAATATTTGAGTCATACTGTTCTAAGGAAAACTTTTATCAATAACCACATATACCCAATTTATAAAATTACCAATTTTGTGAAAAATTAGCATTTAATAATTTGGTAAAAATAATCCCTTTTAATGGTCTTATTTCAGGCAGAGTAACAGCCAGTTGAACAAGTTTCTAATGTGCAAGGACCTAGAGTGTCTGGCCTATAAAGCAGGAGTGAAAGTAAGTTCCTAAAAATGGAAGTATGGTGAAATTTTCTTGTAATTGATCTAACAAAGTATCAGAAACATTAAATGTGTCTTCCTATCAATGCCGTGGATCAATAGCACTTGGTTCATACCAAAAGAAAAATTTGGTACACTGTAGCTTTTGCTGTCTGCTCTGACAGACTAACAGAACCATTTAAACTTGTTTTTCTATCATTTAAAAGATGGAGTAGACATTTCTGTTGCTTTATCCTTTTATAATAAGAGAGAAATGTCATTGTTTTTTTTTATCAATGTGAAAATGATGCAGATCTCTAATATTTGATCCATAACAGCATAAATATGTTTCAGTACATGTAAGAGCATTAATTTTTTGTCTAATCTGAAAGATTAACAAAGATAGTTGAATAGGTTTCTGTATTAGAATGCTTGAATTCTCTGGCTAAAAAGTTTGAAATATTAATAAAGAGTTTAAACATATTCACAAATCTTTCTCAGTTTAACACATATAATTACATAACCCTTTGAGTTATAACAAAGTAATTTTTCTTTGTATCAACAGACTCCTGCTGACTTGAAAATGGTAGAAACTATAAAGTTAAGCACGAAGAATCTAATTTAATAAAAAATAATATACTAAGTCAAACATATACATGAATTACACTGCACATGTAAAGTATAATCACATTTCTAATGTTACAATTACACAGACTTCATGTTAAGATCTCATCATTAAGAGTGCACTTTTACTGAGTATTAGGGAAATCCAGTCAAGGAAAAAGATAGTGAACTGGAGAAATATTCATGTATAAAACAGTTTGATTTAGAATAGCATATATCTGGTAAGAATTTTAAGTGACAGTTTAATAAATACCTTTTGCTAACAACAAGATGAATACTACTTTTAAATCAACACTGGAGAATCAGTTATCATAGCTGATAATATACCAAAGTGTACTAATAAGTGGAAAATAGTCAGCATCTTAACCTGAAGTTATACAGTAAAGGAAATGCTGACAAAGTACATACTGAGAATGAAAACTGAAATAAATTGGATACTGAAGGCTAAAATGAGTGGTCAAGTGGACAGCAGACTAAAAAGCTTACAAACAATGACAGTGTCTAAGTGCTCGAGAAAAGTACAGTATAACATATATTGTAAGATGTTCAACAGAATTCCATAGAAAATTCCATAACTCGTTTCTAATTTCTAAACCAAATGACAGAGTTAGTTAGAACCAGAGTTAGCTGCTCAGTTCAACTGTAAGCTATCTTTACAGATAAGCTATTATTGCTATTTTGTGGCAAGACAGATGAAGTAAGATTTGAGAGAAAGCTCTTGTATAATAATGAATAGGAATTCTAATTTTACTAAGCTGCTTGAACCATTTAATAAATCTGTTAATTGTTCTTCTTACTTTTCATGAATGATAAGTTTCTTGTATTCACGTTTTGTATTCTATAGTTGGTTTTGTGAATTCTGACTCTGCTTCCTTGTTTCTCATATACTCTTCCTCTAAACTTTTTGAAGTTGACAACCAATGTAAAGTTTAACAAATGTATCTTCCTGGTATTTTAAATAAATACGTTTTGTCACTGGTTCATTATTGTATAGTACCAAACACGTTACACTATGATAAGGTAAAATCATTGTTATAAAATAAAGTGAATCATCCCCCAGTTCATTTCTATCAAAATCAGATATGATGATCAGTCATGTGATTTAAAAAGAAAGTAATCGATCATTCTACCTATATAATGGTTTCATATAATCTGGTCTCAATTATCACTCTGAAATGTGTAAAAAAAGGAGATAAAAATACTTCAAAATAAAATTATTCATGAACCATGGCTACATCTCTGAGAAGACACCTGGATGTTATACTCACGTGGAGAGCCACTGGAGAAATGGTAGTTAACTCTCTAATATGGGTTCAGTCAATTTGACCAATCATGTGACCTCTTTATACTCATTTAAAGTCCTTATAGATTTAATGCTTCTAACTTTCAATAGTGTATATCTTCACAAAATTTGGCAGTCTTTTGGTTAATATTATAAGTCTTTCACATACAAAAAATCACATTCTTTAGTGAAATATTTTTAATAAAATAAAATAAAGATTTGTCCATGAATATATTGAGTATTTGTTTTGAACAGTTCGTGTGCAAAGTAATTTTCATGTTAAAAATAAAAATACTTTTCCTCATCTCAAAATTTCTTTGTTTATCCCATAAAACCTCCTAAATGCATTTCAAACGTTTTTTTTTCAGTGAAACTTTATACTTTCTGTTATTTTCTCTGCCCTATCTCAAAACAGGATTGGTCAATTTGACAGCCATTGTAACCACCACCACACACACACAACAAAAAAAACAAAAAAAACAACTAAATTACCCTTTTTTTCTTTCTAGAATGACTTCAAATTGTAATATGAAACTACATTTGTTTAGCCTAAGTAGCTCTAGGTTCGTAACAGTATACATCTATTCATAATTAAATTTTATTATTTTATTGCCCTTTGAACCGTGTCTAATTACTATCCGCACCATTATAAGTTGTAAATTACTCGGGAACATGCAGCTCATATTATGCTAACAAATTACATTAACCACGAGCTGCTCACATGTGTGCCTTGTGAAACATTTTTTAAAATATTATTATTATTTATTTTACTTAACCTAATCTTAACAAATCTAAAAGGATCCCTATTTTACATTTTAGTTACTTTTATAATTATACATAAAGAATAAACAAGAAATAAAATACTTAACCAATCTTCTTTTTTCCTGCTGTCAACTGTCGAAGACAGTTAACCCTAATTTTTTATACCAATGATAGTAATGCACTTAATTTTATTTAATTAAATAATGCACCAAAGAATATAGATTAATAACAGGCAAAAAGTAGACAAATTCCCTTACCTCTCAAAATCTTTTTGGCTTTCTAACTATACTACAAGAGCCATTACAAATTCATCCAAGCTAGTTGTTAACTTTCTCATGGAAATAATGTTGGTACTCTGAGAGAAATTGACATCTTACTGTTCAGAACATGATGTTATACAATACATTGAGATTAAAAAATGCTTTTATGCATTATATACTTTTACATTTAAGATGTGTGTAAAATTCTGAAAATAGTTTTACGTGCTACATAAACTTTTACTGGAAAGATAATAGGTTTTGTATGGTATCCATTGTGGATGATATTGTCTGTTGTACCAGGCTAAGTACAAGTGAATTAGCGTGGCGTGGGTCATTTATTCAGTTTAGTGTGCAAGGTTTTTTTCTTGAGGACTTTTCTTGAAAAGCATTTTAGTGTGAAGGCTATTTGCTTCGTGACTTTTGAGGAAAAGTGTTTGTTTCTAACAAACTAATTGTGAAGTAAACTGTACTGCAACACCAACAAAGAAATTCTCCATCTTATGGTGAACTTTTTCTCAGCGATATGTAGTGCTGGGTGGGCAGAACGAGCCCTGGCCAGCCCCGCCGACCATAGCTACAACCATGGCTATAGCCGATGTTTAAATACAACTAAATAAAGCATATAATAGACTATTTACATCAAGCAGAGTAAATAAAGTTGTTACAGCAGTAATTTGTGAATTCTAAAGATATTGACTAACTGGAGCTCATGTTGGGGGTGAACCTAATGGGAAGTTTAAAACACGTGGAAACAAACCACATATCTGGGATTTTTTTTTATAGTTTCTTTAAGACAGTTTTTTCATTCCTGAAAATGTTTTCATCTTAAATTATATCCGTTCCAAAACTACAGACATTTTCTTCTATGACAAGACTACCATCTTTTTTTGAATTAAAGCCACAAGTGGTTACTACTATAATAAGCAAAATAAAACATTGAAAAAATTGGTTAATAATGTCAATCTAGTTGAAACTGACTGGATGTATAAAATGACACTTTCCATTAAACAATAAAAAAATTGAAGTTCTTAGACAAAAACAAGTATTTCTGTTTTTGTTAAACAGTGTCTCACAATAAAATTTCACACCTTACAAATTATGGAAATGCTAAATCCGACTATATGCAAATTTTTTTAAAACTAAAACTAGATACTTTTTAGTAAGTTTGCACTACATTTCATGCAATTTAGTTAACTATTTCCATTGTGAGAGGGAAATAACATAATCAGGGGATGTCAATGAAACCTCTCTAGCCTAGAAAGGGTTAAAATGTACCTTGCATTTCTTTCTGGGCTCTGTTAACTTTTTCTTGCATGATATTTTCTAAATGCTGCCTCTGTTCCTCCTCTTGCTGAAGTTGTGCATGATTTCGGGTGTCAATATGATTGAAATCAACCTATAAAATTATACATATTTATCACATTATTTAAAATAAAAACATAGTAGTTTATACCTTTCAAACTGAAATTCTTAGGTACAAAAATTATATTTAGTTAAGTAAGTTTGATATAAGACACTAAGCATACTCCAGTGTATGAATAGCTTACATAAATCTTTCTCAAAAGAATTTGTTATTTGGAAAGCATAACAGAAGATAAACCATTTGGATAAAAGTTAAAAAAATATGTGTACGTATTTGTATAACTTTGGTTTCAGTTTCTTGATAGGTAAGGTTTCTTTGAAGTTTACATCCTGTTAATTGTTTGAACTACATATTATTACAAAGTTGTTTTCATATGCAATTCCATCCAAAATTCTTGGTCTAGATGTCTACAGATATTTGAAGAATTACCAGCATCACACTTTCATTGCTCTTTTATACATAGCTCTAAACAACTTATGGTTGATCCTTAATAATCTCATTCACACCAAGAACAAACATATCACTAAAACAGCATAAGGGTATTTATATTTTTTAATTCTGTCCTTTATCGTGGAAAAGATTTCTATTCTCAACATAGATCTTCAAGCTACATACACTAAAATTTGAGGATACTTTGATTTCAAGATATGTTTACAGCATGTAAAACAGCATCAGATGGTTAATGCTTGTAATTCTTCAAGCATCTAGACAAAGAATACGAAGGGACTGCAGATGAAATAAGGTTAGAAATAGTATGTAGTTTCAACAAGATGTAAGACTCCAGTTAATATTAGCTACCAAAAAAACTGAAAATAAAAGTTGAATGTTAATTCTTCAGCAATTGGAATCTTTTTTCAAATGCATTTACATTAAGTTCCTCAAACAATATTTTTACATAAAAAGTCTAAGCAAGCTAACTGAAATAGACTGTAGTCTTTAAAAAATTAGTAAAGAAATATAATTGTTCATTTTTCATATTTCACTACAAAAACAACATTTATAAATCTTCATTAAAATTTTTCAATTAACACTGATAACAGATTGAAATTAAGTTTGGTTTAGCCATTTATATTTAGATTTGATATGCACTTTTAAGGTAGTTCTGTAGTCAGATGAACACTCAAAATATTACAAATATTCAAATCATCAACTTATTGTGTTAAATATAATTCACTATGTGTGTTACACCAACCTTTTTGCATTGTCTCAAGTAATTATAGGCAAGGGCAAGTTTTTTGTAACCTTGGCTATACTCTTGGGTCCATTCTTGTACAAGTTCTAGTGTCTTTAGTTTTAAATCTTTGGCAATATGCTGAAATTAAATTGGTATTTATATTAGTAACCACAGTAACCTACTTAGAATTACTGACAGTAATTAACATACATTGAGCAGTGAGAATATGTCTACATTAATGAAAAAACATTTAACATATTCTAATGAGTGCAAGGGCCCCAAGTTTATGCATGATAGTGGTTTTCTGCATAATTTCATTATGACTGCATAATGTGTGGTTGAATACATAATCAAGATCTGATTTCTAGAGTGAGTAAAATATGGGTCAGTGTTACCAGTTTTATATCTTTTGACTTAGTTTATTACTTGCTGCTTGGAAGGAGGTACCTGCTGGCCAGCCTAATTAATGACCTGTCAAAAAACTTCTGAAGTCTAAACATTTGTTTGTTGTTGTCATAAAAACAGGCCCTAAATTGATGTTGATGGTGGAATTACAATAACTGTCTAACACTTTAAAAGTGTTTTAAGCTGTTTTTAATTTAAAATTTTGCTGTATAATTAATGCATACTTTAATTTTTTTCAGCTAATTGGAAATTTTATGGTCCACAGTTTCAAAATGTTAGCTGCATAATTTTAATTTTTGGTACATAAAAATAAAGGCTCTAAAATGGTGTTTTTTTGTATAGTTTGAGACTGTTTATACATGCCATGAAAACATGTTCACTACTATAGTTAAAGAGTTTGTTTATACTGGGCATGAATAAATATTAACTGTAATCTTGTGTGGATAGTGTACATTAATATAAAGTTTGAGAATGTGATATTGCTTTGTCATGAAGAAACATTACATATAGTTTTATTTTCATGTGACTTACGGCAATCCAGTTTGAAGACATACTTTTGTTGTATTATGAAGAAATTTAGCTTTATTCTGATGTTATTACACGATCTGACGAAGATCGCTAGCTCGAAACGTCATCTGTCTTTCAATAAAAATATAAAACAATTTGTTAAACCTATTATTTAATTTTTTACATGAAGGTCTAGTTGCACTATGCCCTAAAACATTTCATTTTTATTCTAAAAACTGTTCTGATAAGAAACGGAATCGTAAGATTTTGAAATTAATGCATTTCTAAAGTTATTAATATACCTTTTTTGTGCATCGAAGAAATATAAGCTACAATCTGCTTAACTGATTGTTATTAGCATATAATATAAAAATGGTAATTGTTGTCTTAAGGCAGGTGTTTCCAAATTTTGTTGGCTCAAGACTGTCATGACATTAAGTACCCGGAGTGAAAACCCTGAACCAATAAATACATGTAAATAAAGTAAATTGCTTTCATCTAGGTTACTGTTGTCTATTTTGTTCTTCTTACAATCACCTTCTTGAAGCCCGGTATGGCCTTATGGTAAGGGCACTTGACTTGTGATCTGAAGGTTGAAGTTTTGAATCCTGGTGTCAAACATGCTCATTCTTTTAGCTTTTGGGGGTGTTATGATGTGACAATCGATCCCACTTTTCATTGGTAAAGAGTAGCCCAAAAGTTTGCAGTGGGTGGTTTTGACTAGCTGCCTTCCCTTTAGTCTTTCACATCTAAATTAGAGATGGCTAGTACAGATAGTCTTCGAGTTGTATTTCAAGAAATGCAACAAACAAATAAATAAATAATCACTTTGTTTTGTTGTTATAGTTGTGCATACTGATAGAATTGGATTTTTAAAGTATTAGAATTATGTGCTCTAGTCTCCAATAAAAGAACCATATCACAGCATTCCCCAGGGCTCCTTATCCTCAGTTTGGAAACAGCTGTCTTTATAAAGTATTATCAGCTGTATTCTAGTGCAAAAATATGACTGACATACAATTTATACATGTTATAGTTTGAGAAAATGTTATGTTATGAGGAAATATTAGCATTATTCTAGATGCTTTTATAACACAAGCCTATAATCACGAATTAATGCATTTAAGAGAAACAATTTTCAATGAAAAAATTCCATGAATGAATATAAATAGTGGTTCTAGAATCACAGTTCAAAATATACCCAGACATAAACAATTTTGTAGACAATTTTTCTGACATATGTTTGCAGTAAAACATGACAAAAGTAAACACCTTAAGTATGTTTGTGGTTTATTCCTCCCCCCAAAAAACAACATAAAGTAAACTAGCAGCTATAAATGCTGTAATAAAAAAAGAGGAAAATGCCCCTATATTGTCACCCAGTAATTTAAACCTAGTTATACATACTATTACAATTAAAAACACTTCTTAAACTAAGTCACATAATATTACATAAAACATGGTAAAAAAATACTTTCCTAGTATGTAACTAAATACATACATAAGTTCAGATACTCCTTTCATCTAATATTCTTTTTTCTCAAAAATTTCTCTCTTTCCCACCCAGTAGCAGATCTATAAAATTTGAAACTTATGAGCATGTCAAACATGATAAGTTTAACTTTTACCTTTGGGGGAGGGAGATGTTCATCAGGATTAGTTTCTGCTGCAAGGTCCAGGAATGTCTGAAAGTTTGACAGAAGTAGCTCCCTAAATACATGGGATCGTTTGAACAATTCTTTGATAACAAGAACAGTACTGTAGCGTATCTCAGCATGCTGTTTTTCCAACTGTGTCATCAATAAGTAATATGCATGCTTCACATACTCATCTGAGGTTCTGAAAATGAAACTCAAATATGTAATTTAAAGCCACTCATAGCAAAAAAGAAAGTTATTTTACCAGTAGAAAAAAAACACTGTTAAAGCCCGAGACGAAATGCATATTATGACCAAGATTACCTCTAATATCTTAATCTCTATAAATTATACAAAAATATTTTATGCAGAAAATAAAGCTTTAAAAGAAACTGCTTATACCCTAAAATGTATACAGTTAAGATTTCAACTGAAATTTTCACTTAACAATAAGGGTATCCAACTGATGAAACATGACATTCTAATCTTTGTAAGTACAAATATAAAAATAAAATATTTAATTGGCTATACTGTGTTTGATTTTTAGTTATGACCTATGAAGGTAGCTTGTTTCAATCAGAAGTTAATAATAATTTTTGTTCAATGATGTATTAAATGCTACAATAATCTAGGTGATGTACATCCTTTACAGTATACTACTACTGTCTTTTACACTGTGCAAAAAATATTACACTGCAATAAATGTTTCAACCTCAATACTGAAACAATTCAAACAGCACTAAATATGCATTAAAAATTGAAATACTTTCAGACAAATTTTTCAGTTATTTAAAAAAATCCATTTTCTAATAAAATATTCAGAAAATTAAACTTAAAACATTACTTTTATAAATAAAATTAAAATAGAATCTAAAGAACTTAATGTTCAAATGTCCTCCCATTGGACTTGTTTAGAATTTTGTTTCATGTTTTCACAGTTGGCTATTACTGTACAGTAAGGTTTTTTTTATTTCTTTTTTCCATTATACTTTGATTTTTAGTTGGTTTATCCAGCCATAATGCATTGTCCCTTTGAATCTCCTTGATGTATCAAGTTGTTCCTTTCTTATATTATTACTGTGCAAAGCTTTAATTTTTGAGTTGCTTTTTAAATACTTTAATTTACAAGAAAATATAAATTCTGTTCTAACAAAAATATGCTCACTTTCAACAATAAAATCCATAAGATCAGTTAAAAATTGTAAATACACAGTTCAGTTCCATGAAAAAAAAAAGTCATCTCGTTCACCTTTAAATATAACATAAGGTAAGGAAGTTCGTCTAAACATTTATTTATGTAATACCTTTGCAATAATTTACTTCACATTTGGTGACTAATCTTTATATAGTAATTCTTTTAAAACCAAAACATTTGAATACTTTTACATACATTGTGCAATAACTCCAAAAGTTTGATCCCTGATATAATAAAGTAATTACATAAAATTTTTCAAAACTGATACCAAGATGTGAAATAGATTCAATGTGCATTCTCAATGTTATGTTGGTCAAATATTTATCAATGGAGTCTATTTCAATAAAAGTAGTACTACTTCTATATTATTATTGCATTAACAACATGTACTTGCAAAGCTTTTTCAACTTTTTAAGTTCCACTTCATTTAGCTGCTTTCCTCCTTGAGTGGTGAGGGCTTCTACATGTCTAGACAGTGCTTCACATGCTTGGGTATCAAGCAGTGACATCTAAGATTTCAAAAAATTATGTAAAAACTTTTTGTGGCAAATAATTCAAAATTGTTACTATACAAAAAAATTCCTAAATAAACAGTACAATAACACATTACCAAAAATAAGGATGTTAATAGTACAGTCTGCAATAGCTGCTTTCATTGTTAATTATCATAAGATATGGACACAAGGGACCATGTGGTCTTTCAAGGGCACCCTTTCACACCCACACTTGAGTAAATCAAAAATTTAGATCCACTCTATATTTTTCAGGAAATCATCAAATTCACTCTTAAAAAATTGTAAAGTGTTGGCTTCCACTATTACTGATGGTAGACAACCCATTCAATCTATAAGCCAATCAACCTTCTAGAGAAACATCACCTTTTCTCAAGAGTAAATCACAACCTATCCCTACAACATAACTATTTCCAATAAGCCAGTATCCTTTCTTAGATAAGGATATCAAATTGTACACAGTATTACAAGTAAGGCCTAACTAGTAATGTGTACACTGTTACATACAGAATTACCTCTATTGACTGCTAATCAATATTCCTATAGATACACCCTAAAATTCTATTAGGATGGAAGGTCTATCTTACAGTTATGAATTAAGATTTTTTTTTCTCTAGAGAAAAGTAAGAGGTGATCTTATTGAAGTTTACTAGATTATCCAGGATATTGATATTTGTATTATATTATACTCCTATAGTTTCATTACTACTTTAGGCCAACCACAAACCTGAAGAAGTTAAAAAAGAAACAAAAACTAAGAAAGTAATAAGTAAATAACGATAAAGCCCCCACCCCCCTCAAAAAAAAATGAAAGGAAAAAATATGGACCCTAAAGAAATATGGTCTGGTCAAATAGTTATTGTCACATTTACATCAATCACTTATATTGACATTTGGCAAGACAACTGAAATATAAAAACTTGCAATTTATAAAACAAGCATTTCTTCACACGAAAATGTACCTTTTTGCTTTCTTCTCAATGTGACTTCTTACAAAGACTGGTAATTACATTATTTACAAAACAATTTTTTAATGCTATTAAATATTCATCTAAAAATACAATAGTTATAATTTTTCCTGTTGAAATAGTTACCATTTGACTAAATTATATTAGATATATGGCAGTGAACAGAGTGATACTTAGTATGTTAACTCGCATTTACATGTAACAAAAGTAGATACAAGTTGTGCCAAAATACTAAGTGCCACTTTTTATCCTAAGCCTACTACTACTCTATTACAATCTGATCATTGCATCAGTACTATTAGTATTACTACTACTACTAGTATAGTAGTAGTATTAGTGCATTAGTATTAGCATTATTACTTAAAAAATACAACAAACAAAAAAGGCTATGTAACTTCCCAAAAGTTTTCAAAACTACAAGAATATTGCATAGAGTTTTGGTCTCATTATCCTAGAAAGCATATTGTCTAGGTGGAAAAAATTCAAAGGAGAGCTACTAATAATAGGATGATTCCAGGGATGGAAGGGTTACTTTACAGAAATACTATAGGTTAAGATCTCTTTATTTTTCTCTTGAAAAAAGAAGGATTAGATGTGTTTTTACTGAAGGTTAGAAGATTATTTGAGCAGTCAATAGTATAAAAGCTTCAGATTTCGTTCTATATTCTCAGACAACAACAGGATAAGAAGACAAACGTTAAATTTAACAACAAGCTAGGCTGCAGTAACATAGTTATATTTAATTTATCTAACAACAACTTGTGGAATGAATTTCTGTCAGCAGTACCAGTAGTGGAGGCCAGCACTTTTCACTTACAGGAAATGGGGAATCAATGATCTCCTGAAAAATTAGTAGTGTGTATATATTTTCTCAAGGTTAAGTGCACAAGTATAACCTTGAAGAACCAAATACTGCTTTGAAAAGGGGGATCAGAAGAAGTCTATTAGTACTAGGAATAGGATAACTCCGAGGATGGAAGGGCTATCTTACAGTTATGGATTAAGATTTGTTTTCTCTAGAGAAAAGTAAGAGGTGATCTTATTGAAGTTTACTAGATTATCTAGGATATTGATATTTGTATTATATTTTGAAGATAATAGGATGAAATTGACAGTCACAAGTTTAGGATGTAGAGAAAAAAAAAGACAGGCCAGGTATCAGTTTTATTTTGGTTGTGGAATGAGTTGCTGTCTACGAAACCAGAGGCTGACACTTTACAATAGCTTAATTTTAAAAAGTTAATAAATGATTTCTTGAAAAGAAAAGCCATGAAAAATTGTCATCTTTTGCTTTTTCAAGGGTGGAATTAGGACAGTTTTATCCAAAAATTGCTAGGCCTAAATACTTTTTTTTTGCATAACTTAGTACTAGTACTACATACTGAATACAGTAATTTAGAAACTAGACTAAAATCAAAACTTTTATTATTATTATTAATATTAACGTCTAGTCTATGCCTCTCATAGCGATGTAGATAAGGAATCTAATTTATAAATATAATAACAAAATAATATTATTATTAAACACAAGTGGTACTTTTTTCGGACTTCCAAGTTACACAGCTTTATTCGTATATTTGTTTACAAGTAACAACGTTAATTGTATTTAGACCTGTCAGCTTTCACATATTGAGAACGTTACTTTGTTTGGCTTAACTATGCAAGTTTTTTTTTAATTATACTTCCTTTGCAACCCCACAATTTACAAGTACTGCGGAAACCTACCATTCACCTTGTTATTGTTAATTTTGTTTTTTGTCGATCCCCTATACAGACGACAGCACAAACTTGAACTTGTTCATACGTGAAGTGTTAAGGCATGTATTTACGCCACAGAAATAACTGTTAAATTAATTTTATTTTCAATTTGAAATTAAATAAGCCATGCCTGTACATTGTCGTTATCACATGGTCGGTTCTAACATCGTTACCGTAGGTTTAAAAACTTTAATGGGTTGCAACTACCTATTGTTTATTTGTAATTAAATAAAGACGAAATTGCATAACTAAAAACCTGTGATGGGTTCACCACGGGTGTCGACGCGGTATGAGTTATAAGTTTAAAGTAAAAGAGACGACGTTTCGGCTTCTATACTGAGGCCTTCTTCAGTTTTTTTTTAAAAATATTTCCAGCAAATTGTTTTAAAGTTTTTATAGTGTAGAAAAATGACCGATTTGTGTGGGACTTGGTCTTTTTGTGAGTGTTGTGGAATCTTGTTCTTGGCATTAGATATTGTTACGACAGCGAAAGTCACGTGACTCTGATGGCGCTGGTGGGCGTGCGTGATAAGTTTCTGGAATGATCGGGGAAGTCCTCGTGTGTTCGAGATGCCCTCTTCGTTCATATATAAGCCTCGCAGGGAAAGCCAGCATGAATGAAAAGAGAGCAGTAGTTACTTGGAGTTCCGTATAATTTATGATTCTGTTAGTTTCGAACTAGTGAGCCATAAAGTGTGTGTTTTGCACTCATCGAAATTATCGAGATTGTGAATCGATGTGATTTATGTAAAGAGTAGCACTCAGGTGAGCTTAATTGTTGGAGCTTCAATTAAAACTGCTCGTTACACCAAATTTATTTATTGGAGGATTTGTCGTGACGAGTGGAGCCACAAGTAGCTAACTCGAAGAGTTTACAGTTAGACTAAAGAAAACGAGTCTCAGGCCAAGAGTAAACACTCAAAATAACATTTATTTAACATCAATTAATTCTTAGCAAACATTACACACTTGAACATTAGTTTTATCAAAATTATTACTTATAAAAAATTTAACTGCTTACGCTTATTATTTTCTACACTAGCTGATTAAGAGAGAGAGACTATACTTACAGTAGAGTTGGAGTATTAGAAGCCTTTGCTACGTTGTTAAACTTCACTTTCATTTTGGCCTGGAGAACTTCGGCAGAGAACTGCTTCCTGGAGAACTTTCGTCAGTCCGGGAGAACTTTTTTCAGTCTGGGAGAACTGACTTTCAGTTTCTGACATGGGTTTTTAAACTCTATTTTCCTTGTGTTAATTCGACCCACTAAATAGGACACAGCATCACCCACAAGTAGTCCTGTGCTCCTATTGGGTACTTTAGGGGAATTCCCGGGCTAAACCAGAACCTAAACCAAAACTCTCAAGTAATTGGTCAAAGATAAGTGGTGTTAGTCGGCCGCCTATTCACTTGTACTGCTACACCCATGTGCTGTAACTAATACCACCTCAAAGTGCCAATATGATTCACCAAATCTAAACTTTTCTGCTGCTTTCCTAGTGCTAAGAGGACGAGGTCAACAGTTTGTTACGCCTCCAGTCGTTAGTTAATTTTCCGTAAATTCGTTCCGACGAAACTTTAGCGACACAAGTCCTTTCTTAAATAAAACTGGGTTATTCTTTCTGAATATAACTTTGCGATACACTTAATTTCATCAGTCGCGCTATAACAAACGTCTCATGAGCTCGACTTCAACAATACTCCGTTCAATTACACACTCTCTGACTGCAGTTCAATTACTCATTACACTGTTGTCCCGTCACGTTGTGAACGTCTTATATATACAAGACTACACTATATCTAGAAGGATCACGAGATTTCTAGAAAGAGGTGGCGTGATACTAGTCACGTGACCTCGCTGACGCAACAAATTCTTCAAACTGTCACATGTACTGGTGTCTACATCCTATTTCTATGCAGCAGTTCTTACTTACTCTGCTGCTTACCTTGGTCACTGGTTTCCAAGCTCGCCTCTCAAACTTATTTCGGGTAATGCACGTGTCTTGTTGCTTGTTTCTAGGCGATGCTCCTTACATAACCAAGTTCCTGTTTATCAGTTCTCAAGGTTTATTTCGTAACACAGGCGTCTTCTTGTCGCCTCTTTTTTCTTTTTATATCTACCTTTGCCTACTTGCTTATATTAAAAACCCTTAAGCTTTTATTACATGTAATTTCAACTACTAAAACTCTTGAAGCAATTTGTAAAATTTCCTCAAAAATTTCAAGTTGCTTAATTTATAGGTGTATTATAAAAGTTGTTAAGTTTAAA
>NW_013666209.1:386093-387784 GCF_000517525.1 Limulus polyphemus
TATCGCTAAAGATCCTCAGATAGAATTTCTACTAGAAACAAACAAACAAGCAGATAAGTAACAATATAAAACTGGAAGGGTATCCGTTGTTTTTGATAGTGATAAATATCTCTGGGAAGGTTAGTTCTTTTTCAACATGGTTTTCATCATAAATCTTTCTGATTTTGGATTGGTTGATTTTGAATTTCGAGCAAAGCTACATTGGGTTACTTGCACTACCCATCCCTGATTTAGCAGTGATAAACTAGAGGGAAGATAGCTAGTCAACTCTTGAGCTACTCTTTTACCAACAAATAATGGGATTGATTGAAACATTATAACGTACCCATGGCAGAAAGGGCGAGCATGTTCAGTGTGACGGGGATTCGAACTCGCGACACGAAGATTGCGAGTCCAGCACCCTAACCAACAGGTCATGCCAGTCCTCTTTTGGCTTTATCTAACATGTTTGATATAATTCCGCTTTTAACAGCTTTTGAATGATTCAATCTGTAATATACTGCGTAGGTATCTGTTAATGTGGGTAGTAGTGGTGAGATAGTCATCATGCCAGTGAACAAGTATATCCAGAAACTGAATGGTCTTATACAAGTTATAAAAAGTGATGAAAAAATCATCAAGTGATGATAACACAGGCCTGCGATGGTTTTATTGTCTTGACATTTTTACATGTTCTACAGTAATTCCAGTATGCTGAATCTGAAAATGATACCCATTTTTCTCGATTAGGTACTGATTTTTCACAAAATGTCCTAACACAATACATAAAAGAAAGACCACAATACATAGTTTTGAGATTAAAAGACGTAGATTTACAAAAAAAATCAGGATGAATGAGGATGCACGTTTGTTTGACATCGATGTTCTTTCTCTTCAGTTTGTTTGTATTTGTGTTAACAAACATAATAGAAAAAATGTTCATTGTGGTAAACGAAATAATAATTTGATCTAAGTAAGAGTTTTTCTTCTTCCCGATTTGTAAAAAATCTTATGTGATAGATAAAAAAGAATATTATTTTCGAAATCTGTGTAGCTGAGTTATGGAAAATCCGTTATTACGACAGCGGAAGTCACGTGACACGTGATGAGTTTCTAGAAGATTGACGAAGAGACGAGATGTATGCTTTTATAATATATATAAGACCGCCAAGAAGTGACGGCAACAAAGGAATTGAATTGCATACAGAGATAGAGACGGACAATTGAGTCAAGCAGTGAATCGTTCGTTGTGAATTATAGCGTTTGTTTAAGTTAAACAGACTGTGGGAATTAAGTGTATTACAAAGTTGTATTGAAAAAGAATAAACTAGTTTTATTTAAGGAAGGACATGTATTGCTGAAGTTTTTCGGAAAGAATTTCTACGGAAAATTAAAAAACGAACAAGCAGATACGTAACAAATTGGTGTCAGAGAGTGGGACAAAAAAAAAGAAGTACGAAACGAGAAGAGAAGCGGCAAATCAAACTACAGCTTAGCAGATTTGAGGGCAGCAATACAAAAACAGCAAAAGAAACAAGAAGAATGAGAAAATAAACAAGAAAAGAAGCAAGAAGAACAAGAAAAGAAACAAGAAGAAAGATTACCGAAGTTTTTGGAGGAAAAAGAAAATAAACAAGAAGAACGAAAAATAAACAAGAAAAGAGACAAGAAGAATGAGAAAAGAAACAAGAAGAGAGATTACAGCAGTTGTT
>NW_013666209.1:388758-397452 GCF_000517525.1 Limulus polyphemus
ACCGGACGTTTGTGAAGGACTTTGCAACTATAGTTGCTCCACTACATTATTTGACAAAAAAGGCTAGAAGTTCGATTGGACAGTTTCTTGCCAGCATGCTTTCAAGACATTAAAAGAAAAATTGGCCTCCACTCCACTTTTAAAGCTTCCAAATCCCTCACATTAACATTACATTAAATTGTGAAATAAAACAACACTTTCTTTAGTAGTAGATGAAAAAAGAGAAGTTAACTCTTTCCAAAATATTACATCAATGGTACTAATAAAAAGGCTGGCATAAAGAACAAAATGAAAAAAAACAACAAAACAAAGTCTTTTATGTACAAAATTAGCATTAGCCATAATAAGCCTTTTTTATATAGAAAATAAGACACAGTAAAAAGACACGATGAACGTTTGACATGAAATCATAAAATTAGAAAAGATACCAAAATCAAAATGTACAGAATACGCATTTTTGTATAAAAAGAAAGCAAAACATCTTATAATCAGGAAATTACAAAATAGATCTTTATCATAGCAAATTAAATGAAAATACTATGAATACAAACCAAACTCTTCAATATTATAATAAGAGCATTTGATGTCAAAAGAAATAAAAATAAAAAAGTTATTTTATAAAAGCAAAAATACAAAATAGAAAGAGAACCTTTTAATTTTTAACATTGATATTTATAATTATAAGATAAAATGTTATCCGGCTCTTTTTCAAAATACAATGCCCAGTGGGTCAACAGAACGTTTCTAGATTTGCAATACTAAAATCTGGAGTGGACAGCGCAGATAGACCATTGTGTGTAGCTCTTTGCTAACAAAGCCAACAACAAAAGAAAAATACAAAATCAAACACACATAGCAATAAGCCCTTGAATACCAATTAAACTGCAGCACCAGAGTAATAAACACAGTACAACAAAAAAAAATAATAAAAGGGTGTGTCTATGCGTGTGTATGTGACCACCATAACTACAAGTGGAAAGAACCTAGAAACCTGAAATTTTGCACCCGTACTAAATGGGCCCTGAGGGTGTGTATCTGGTTATTATTACTTATCATATCCACGTGCGTGCGAGTGCTCACGTGCGTGTCTGTGTATGTTTGACCATCATAGCTCCAAGAGGAAAGTACCTAGAAACCTGAAATTTTATACCCGGGTATTATTACTTATCCACGTGCGTGCATAACGAGGCAAGCTAGAGAAAAACACATAGAAATGAAGTGACTCCTTATATTACAAATAGAAATCACAGACAGACAGACGCACACATGTGTCTGTGTGCATATGCGTGTGTGCACATACGTGTCAGTGTGACTGCCATAGCTCCAAGAGGAAGAACCTAGAAACCTGAAATTTTACATTCATTCTAAGCAGACCCTGAGGGTGTGCATCTGGGTATTACTTAAGACAGAAAGATGCTGAGGGCTTGGTTGAAGACATCTTGAAAGAGCTAGTGAAGGGCGAAATGGAGTTACAAGGTTGTCGGTCACAGTACTATGACAACGCTGCTATGATGGCTGGACACAGAAGTGACATCAAAGAATAAGTGAGAAAACAACTTGGAAGTGTTTGTGAATTGCGACAATCACTCACTCAACTTGGTGGGTATACATGCAGCCAAGCAGGATACAATGATGGCCACGTTTTTTGGAATCATCGAAGCTTTTTACGTGTTCTTCTCTCGTTCAACACAGCACTGGGAAAAACTCAAAAACGCCGTGCCTGTGGTTGTTAAATCGCAGTCTGAAACCAGGTGGAGTGCAAGGACAGAAGCAGTTAAGCTCGTCAACAAGTACCTTGAGGAGATACTTCAAGTTCTCCAGGACATGATAGACAATGAAAACGAGACAAGTGAAAACAAGAAATGACGCAAGGCAGCTGTATAACCGCATGTTCAGTTACGATTTTCTGACTTTGCTACGATTTTGGAACAAAGTACTCATTCGCATTGACCATATACAAAAGAGGCTGCAGAATTCTAGTATGAACTTCCACGATGTTGCCCTGGATTTGAAAGCCCTCCGAGATCATTTTGATGATGAAAGAGAAGTGTTGGTCAGTGAGTCACTCGAAGAAGGACTTGGTCTCTGTCAAGAATGGAATATTAAAGTTGAAAGACGTCAGAGGTGAAAGAAACGAATGGCTGATGAGAACTCGAGAGACGCTGGGTTAACAGTCAAGGAGGAAATGGAAAGAGTCGTGAAGGGAACACTCGACCGTCTTCACAGAGAAATGGGCGAAAGGTTCGCTCGTTTGCACGACACTGACGCCAAGTTTGGGTTCCTTCTCGATGTCGAGGGACTGTGTTACGGTGCCGACAGTAACGACCTAAAGAAGAAGTGCGAAAATTTGGGCAAGTTGTACAGCTCTAATGTTGATGGACAGCAGCTGTATGAATAAATTTTGGATTGCAGAATGTTGTTATTAAGTCGCGCCAATATTAAGACCTGAAGAGCTTCTCGAATTTATTGTTCAGTATGGAGATGAGAGCGTCTTCCCCAATCTTAGCATTGCTATTCAGATAATGCTAACCATCGCAGTTTCCATCGCCAGCTGTGAGAGATCATTGAGCAACTTAAAACTAATACTTTCGTATTTGACAGCCTTCATGGGTCAAGGCAGACTGACAGACTCTGTGATCTTGCTCCGCTGAGTGTAGGAATAGAAGAAACTGAAAAACTAACTTTCAGCACACCATAGACCAATTTGCATCAGTGAAAGCAAGGAAGGTGCAGTTATAATTTTCATGTAGTGCCATAACTTGTTAATTAAAAGATGAACGAGCTTGACTTGTATTTTTGAGCTGATATTATGGTAATGTTATCTAAAAGATGGGTGTCAGATGTTTGGATCGGACCGCAATTTCAGTGCTTGCCATAGGCGCTATTTTCCGTAGATACGCCCCTGGGGCTAGTTATTAGTAAAAAAAAAACTTATAATATCTGAAAGATGATAGAAACAATGCGATTTATCATGTAGATAAATATCACAATAACCATGAAGCCTGTTCTACACATTTATTTTTAGCCCAATGAATTATTTAATGAGATAAAAAAATACAGTATTGTATTTTCGATACTTAATACAAGTTTAAATGAGATAAAATGGACTGTTTATTAGTACAAAATGGAATAACTTTTGAAATGGAAGATCGTACCTTATCACGTGAAAACACCTTTAATTAAATTGGAGAACCAACTTCAAACAGCTATTACTAACTCAACTTTTACAGCTTATTCTCACTAAAAATATAACATCTTTAGTTTAAAACCTCATAAGTGTTGTCTAATAATGTATTTAAGTATTTGAAGAAAACAGAGCATTAGTTTAAAGTTGGAATTACACAAAATCTTCAGAATTTGTTTTTGTGCGTGACATAGGAATAAGGGCATCCATTACAAACTTTAGGAGTGGGACTTTTGTTTGTTTCTTTGCTAAATACAAAGCTACACAATGGATTATTTGTATTATGCCTGTTTTGAGGATAGAACCCTAAACTTGAGCTTATAAGCCCTTATAAGATACCCACTGAGCCATAAGGAGGTATAGAGGCATAGGAGTGGGGATGGGTAAAGTTGTGAAATTAAAATTACATTTATTTAAACAATTTTAATATATTTTTTACAGGTGTACTCTGTATGTCACTTACCCATTCTATTTAGTAATCATTTCCTAAACAATGAAGTCTCATATATCATACAAAAATTGCCATTAAAATCTAAAAAAACATTAGCTTTTCACAAACTTGTTAAATTACAGATGTACAAGGCCACATACAATAATGATTCTACAGTCTTTCATGAAAGACAACTGAAAATTTTCATCTAATGGCCTTTAATATCTTTCTCTTGATCCTTTACTGCATCATTTCATCATCAGAGTTTATCTGAGCCATCTGCTCCTTTTATATGTCTTTTAAGCTATGTAAGAGTTTTCCAGAATGTGCAAAACATTACTTATAACAATATTAATCACACGTTGTTATATTTAGAAGTTTTGCACAAGGGTACACAAAGACTAGCTGGACATAATTGTTCCTAATCTTGAAATGCTAAACTAGAGGGAAGGCAGCTAGTTATAGATTCATCACAAACTTTAAGACACTCTTCTCTGACCAAATAGTGAGATTTAATTGTCACTTGTATAACACACCCATGTCCCCAAAGTACAAAGTGTGTTTTTCTATCAATGGAACACGAAGTGGAACTTCAGCCACTAGTCAGCTGAGAAGGCACATGTTGTTTGAAATAACTAGACTCATGGGCAGTTATGTAATATCTGATGCTGGGTTGGGCTAACCCTGTGCTTGACGCTATCAAGCATTTGTTCAAGTAATAACTCTCAATGACTACAACGCAACTATAGCTGAGTTGCACCAAAGATTTGATATTGTACAAAACGTATCTAAAAGCACAAAAACATTCTTCCCATGAGAATTTGGCCAAAGTGAAAAGCAACTTCTTCAAATAAAATAATGCAGTATGAATGCACAAAGCTTCTAGCACTTGCATAAATAATGACGAAGACAAAATGTTGTGATCAGTTGCCACTATGAACCTTTGAAATATGGTTCTCGACTTTTATTGCATTCAGTAGTTCCAAGGTCTCTGATACAGATTATATTTTGAATTTTAATAAAGTAAAGATTGGAGGGATGTCACACACACTACAGACAATGTTCAAAAGCAAAAAATGTACTTGTTTGGTTCGTACCAAGACATTTAAAACTGATGTAAACATTACATTGTGTGTGTGTGTGTGCTTCTCAGAGGAAAATACAACCATACCAGAGAAAAACTCAAGTATGGAATTATCGTTTTCAATTCCAGTAAATTGTCTTAGATATAGTTAGTCTTAGAGGCTGATAATAATGATCAACAAGTACTGGTTTTTATTGATTATTTCACCGAGTGAGCCAAAATTTATCCATTGATTTTAGCCACTCTACCACTGATATATTAATTAAATAGCGGATAACATGATTCTGAATACCTGGAGAAATTCACATGAATTAAGAAGCAAACTTTTGCAGTCGTTTATTTACTAAATTTTGCTGAGTAGATGTGGTGAAGGTGCATCACTATTCTGATTGTTTGCCTGAATGGATTAAACAGCTTGTCAAGCATATGCTTACAATGTCATGACTGATCAAACTGGGATGAGCACTTGCCGTGCATCATGATAGTATTTAAGGAAAACCAACAACAGTTGAATGGTTATTTGCCAAATATACTAATGTTTAGACGTGAAGAACAGCTCCCAGAGCATGCATATCACGGTGTCTGAAGGAAAATGTAAAGTGATAGAGGTCTGTATTAGTTAATACACATGAATCTACACTCAACAAAACTGGTTATTTACCAAAAAAGATTTTATGACAAAACAGTGAAAGACAATAAATTCGAAACTGGAGACTAGATTTAGCTATGATATGTGCCAGAAAGAAAGAAATTTGGCTCTGACTTACTTTTACAGCTTATTCCATCAAACCATGAATTAATAGCCTCATGGCGTGCTAAAGCCAATTGAATATGTTGCCAAGATAAAAATGTATGTCACTGATGAATATTTTGTGCAGCAGCTGGATCAAGAATGAAGACCGGGAAGATTGATGAATCAAAGGATTGCAAGAGCATTACATCTAATTATATTTACCCAACTAATAACTAGAAACATGTCAAAATTACTTCACAGACTGCTCATAATGAGTCAAAGAAGAATAAGCTAATAATTGAAATGTTCATCGGTTCAAGAACCTACATTTTGCAAATACTCAAGCTGATTCAATTACTTTAAAATCCAATTGACAAGATGAACTATTTTTCTTTACTTTTTTCTTACTGTACAATCTGCGATAGATTGATTTATGTTACTCCGTGGGTTACCATAGTTGTATCTCAAACTTTAAATAATTGTCTCTTTTTCGTTGAAGTCCACACAGACGGGTTCAATTACTTTAGAACACCCTTTGACAAGACAAATTATTCTCCTTATCTCTATTAAATGTGAAACTAACTTTAAAATATCGCCTGTTGTGGCTAATCACTCACACGCCAGCTAACTTTATGTTTTCTAACTTTTCTTTCACTAAACTTTTTCTGACTTAATTTCTTCTAACTTAACTCCTTTCTATCTTCACGTTACTTCTTTATAAATCGCCCGACACAGCTAAACTGCCAAATCACTCAGTCTAGATCTGTCTAAATATTTCTCACTTGACTTGACTTTTCTTTGCTTCTTCTTACTTGCGCTCGCAAGCCTCTTATATATTCATATATCTTGTTCACTGAGGCCTCGAATTTTCGACAAACTACGCGACGCGATGATTTAACAATACTCAGCTAAGATAAGAAGAAAAATACCGAATATTCGAATAACGTGACGTCAACAATAGTAGGAAAGCCTAGACAACAATGTAATTGCAAACACAACGTACAGAGTTAAGTAACAAAATCTGTCACAACTAACACTTGTAAAACAATCCATCTTCAATTTAACACTACTGTCTTAAAAACTAAACAGTCATTAAATATTAAAGCACAAAATAAACTAAATAATAACACTTACACTAAACAGTCTTGTATATCCAACAGCACTTAATACCTTAAATATTAAACTTCCTCCTTAAAACATTAAAATTCCACAATTCAACCACTTCTTCCAAACATCAGTTTATTTAATCTCCTGTCAAGTTTAATCAGCCACTAAATAAAAGTATTTTTAAGTTCTTCAATGAAAACAAACCTGAGTCTTTAATCCTTTCCTCCTGATTTAGAAGATGTCATTCTGATTAATCATCTGAAGTCACTTAATTTAAAAGTATAGATTCAAAATTGAATAGTTTTCTTACAAATTGACACATCTGCTGTGATAGCAAAACTCTACATGCCTGAAATCAACTGCGCACCACAACCAGATTATTATTGCTTTATTTACTTGGTCAAACCGATTATTTTTTCTACAATTCAAAATGATTTTTTTACAATGTAATGTTTTGTACCTTTAGAATTCACTGTGATCTCACTTTTATGTATACAGCATGTTTTGTAGGTTATAGCTATTAAACTTTTCTGTTCTTATATAAATTGGTCTATGAAAACTTCCATTTGAATCACTTCATTTCACCCATATTAAAAATCGAAGCTTACTTAAGTCAACGTGCCTGGCATGGCCAGGTGGATAAGGCGCTCGACTCACAATCTGAGGGTCGCGGGTTCGAATCCGCATACCACCAAATATGCTCGCCCTTTCAGCCGTGGGGGCGTTATAATGTGACGGTCAATCCCACTATTCGTTGGTAAAAGAGTAGCCCAAGAGTTGGCGGTGGGTGGTGATGACTAGCTGCCTTCCCTCTAGTCTTACACTGCTAAATTAGGGACGGCTAGCGCAGATAGCCCTCGTGTAGCTTTGCGCGAAATTCCAAAACAAACAAACAAACTTAAGTCAACTTCATATTCTAAATTCCTCATTAATGAAGTATCACTTAGCTACAAGTACCTTTGATAAAGTATCACTTAGCTACAAGTACCTTTGACTATTAAGTGGTTGTGATAAAGTCACAACTGCGCATCAACTAGTACTTAACAAAGACAAATTTTATACATATGTTGTCACAGGTAGTTTTCCAACCATTCAAATGTATTCACTGTTTATGTGATAGTATGATTATATTTTGAATGCCGTGTATTTTTTATTTGATGATTAACAAGTGTGATATTCACCATATTTGTTGTTTGCTTAATTTGCTCCTTTGAATTTGGAAATATAGAGTAAGTTGAAAAGCATTTCTAGTTATTCACACTATCTAACATCTTCAAGCTAATAAAGAAATAGAGTAATATATGTTAGATTACAAAAATTGTACGATTATATAAAAAAAAATGTGAAAAAAACAAGTCATCAAGACCACAGTGAAAAAAGGATTGGGATATAACTCATGAGCACTGTTACAATGAAGGAAGTTAACTGCTATTTGGAATTCAATGATCACATACCAATTTGAACTCCAAGGCAGTGATAGATAAACAATGGCACCAATGGTGCTATTGTATGGGGCCTACACTCAGAAGGGACCCATTACCATCTAAGGTAAAATTTTTAAAGTGTACATATTACATTACATTTTTATTGACAAATTGAAGAATATAATAGAGCCTATGGAACTGATATGTCGTAGATATTTTCAAATTATCTGAGTGCACAGCTTTGACAGTGTGGTAAGAACTTGTGTGCTTGTTTGTTTTGAGTAAGTTTTTGTATTTATTGAATCGTTGTTTGTAATTACTGAATTCATTTGTTTGCTGTTATTACTTTTTAGTACATACACAGCGTGGTCACAAGTAAATAGACACCACATTTTCAGAAAAAAAATGAAATTTTTCAGTCATATTCACATGAATTGATATATTTATAATTTAAGTAATATCTAGTAGATCTTCCTTTCGCTTCGTGGAGTTCGTTGATCCTTTGGGGTATCGTGAGAATCATCTCGTCAATTTTAGATTGTGGGATTTTCGCCCACTCTTGCTTCAAAACTTGGAGTAGATCGCTCTTCAAAGTTGGTTTTTTTTCTTGTTTGTTGACTTGCCGGTCGAGTATGGCCCAAAGGTTTTTGATGGGGCTCATGTCAGGAGATTGGCTAGGCCAGGGCAACTTCTGGATACCATTTTCTTCCTGCCACTTTTGGGTGTTTCTAG
>NW_013666209.1:398342-403357 GCF_000517525.1 Limulus polyphemus
TGATAACGGTGAATGATAACATTATTAAGAACATTTGACCGAATATAGGATTGTTACGACAGCGGTAGTCACGTGACACTGGTAACAAGTCATGATATTCTAGAAAGATGTGGGAACATCACGAATAATCCAGTATGTGCTAGGCGCCCTCTATTCCTGTATATAAGTGCGCCGGATAACGTGAGACAAATTAATCGGAATTGAATTGCAGACAGGCAGAGATAAAGACGGACAATTGAGTCAAGCGCGGTAGTGACCGTAAGTAAGTGCGTGAATCATTGTGAATTATAGCGTGTGCTTAAAGTGACTGTGGAAATTAAGTGTATTACAAAGTTGAATTGAGAAATAATAAACAAGAAAGGACTTGTATCGCTAAAGTTTCATCCGAAAGAAATTATACGGGAAATTAACAAACGACCAGAGGCATAACAGTATATTATCTTCAAAGAGTACTTGGTAATTGCCAAAAATGATTTTAAAAACAAAAAAGAGATGTACTAATGTTCTATGTGAACTTTAATTCGGTAATTATGGTAAGACACATGGATTCATTTCTTTTTTGCCATGTTCAGAAGAATGCCTAGATACACTAGAATGATCCTATTGATTTAATACATTAGACATAGCTTCTGAAGTTTGGAATTAAGTGAAGAAAGCAGAGCTAAAACTGCCTTCATTGCTTGGACAAGCTTGTATGAATCTTGTATCACGCCATTAAATTTATGTGATGCGCTAGTTACATTTGAGCTGTTGGTGGAATTTTCAATATTTTATTTGCATTGCGCAGGATGGATGATATTCTGGCATTTGGTTTCACATTTCAAGTAGCTGTTGAGAAGTAATTTGCCTATTCCTGTATATAACACATAGAGTTTCTTGGGTATATGCTTAATGAGATGGAATGTCTTCAAATCTTGCTAAGACTGAAGCAATGGTAGATTGGACCAATATTAATAGACATTTCAGATAGACTGACTACTGTTCAGCAGGCTTAAGAGCAACCTAGCATGAAAGCACATAACTGCTGGCAAATGTATGAATAATTAGAGGTACATTTCAGAACACTATATCATTGTCATGATCTGCACAGACATGGAACTCAAGTTGGGATGCAGTTAGTAAACTTGAAGTCTCCGAGATACAAGATTCTCCAAACCTCAGATGATACAACACTTAGAGGCCACCAGAAAATGTCTCAAATTTCAACTGACCTGTGAGGATAGCTTTTCTTGTGATGTTACCACAAGAGGTAACACAGAACTGTATTGCATGTATAGCTCAAAGGGAAAACTTTACTTTACAAGAATAGCCTTGGTAGAAAGTTTTAGATTCTCTTTTGAAGAAAAGTCGTAAATATTTCTATGCTTCTCCTAGCAACTGATAATGGTAATATGCATATCTTGATGGTAATATATGATCCATAAAGTGGTCGGAAGCATATCCACTAACTAATATGTTAGCTCAAACATTCACTGACAAATTAGATGAAGAGTGGATATTTTTAACTTTTAACTTTCATATATGCTTAATACTTGAAACCATTGATACTTTTAAACTTCATAATTGCAGAATTGAGGAAAACAAAGACAATTATACATTCACAAATATTTCATTTTCCTGTGAGCAAAACCTTGATAATAATATATAAAATATTTGTGAAATGTACAGTTGTCCCTGTTTCTTCAGTTCTTTAAGTCTAACCTTTATCAACTTGTGTTGAGTGTTAACTATGTTGAAGACTTGTACTTCACCTTATCATCTTCAGAAGCCACATTTTTGTGGTCCTAAGCAGCAATATAGTGCATAATCTTGTACCCATAAGTGCTCATACCACTAGAATACTAATCTTATCAGTTTCAAAAATAAAAAAAATAGTAAACCCGTGCCTGGCCAGGACTAGGTACAAATATTAATGGACAATGCAACATAAATCTAAATGTTAATAATTTCAACAAATATCAAAGGAATAAGGGAAAAAAACCTGATTTACCAGAGAATAGTACAATGTTCCGAAATTAAACCACTTCTCAATATCAAGAACAATATCGACTAATAATTCTTTTTAACTATATCTCGTGAACTAACTCGTTTTCAAAATCAAGGAAGGTTTATATTTAGAGGTTAGACCACGAGATTACATCACATGTGACTATCTATTACCATAAATCTACATAATCTTTCACAACATTAATATCTGTACGTCACCACTAGGGGAAGCTTGTGTTAGCTTCATAATACATATATACATACTCCAAATTAACATGCTCTAGACATAAAGTGAATTAACGCTTTAATATAACTAAAAGTTCATAGTTGAACTAAACGATATAAGGAATAATAAATGAACGGTAATCAAAACCATAACAATATAAATGTCGAATTCGCTATCTCACTAATGTACAAGGCCCGGCATGGCCAGGTGGTTAGGGCGCTCGACTCACAATCTGAGGGTCGCGGGTTCGAATCCTCGTCACACCAAACATGCTCGCCCTTTCAGCCGTGGGGACGTTATAATGTGACGGTCAATCCCACTATTCGTTGGTAAAAGAGTAGCCCAAGAGTTGGTGGTGGGTGGTGATGACTAGCTGACTTCCCTCTAGGCATACACTGCTAAATTAAGGACGCTAGCGCAGATAGCCTTCGTGTAGCTTTGCGCGAAATTCAAAACAAACAAACACTAATGTACAGTATCTGCACATATTACACATAGTTGAAAACAAGTTAACAAAACAAACAACGATCACAGTACTCAATAAAACATTTATTTCCCGATATTGGCATTTTATAACTTAATTTAAAAGAATAATAATTAGTTTAGTTGTTGTTGAGCGCAAAGCTACATGATGGACTTCCTGTGCTCTATCCAGCACGAGTATCCAAATCCGATCTTTAGTTTTGAAAACCTGGAGATTTACTGCTGAGTCACTGGGGGCGTTGTTGTTAAGCACAAAGCTACACAATGAACTATGAATATGGTACTCACCACAGTTATCGTAATGTTGCGTCAGCGAGGTCACGTGACTAGTATCACGCCACTTCTTTCTCGAACCTTCCTAGATGGGGGTATTCTGGTATATATAAAATGGTGACAACGTGACGGGACAATGTGTGTGTAGGTAGTGAGTAATTGATCTGCAGTCAGAGAGTATTGTTGAAGTTAACGTTCGTTGTTCTAGCGTTTGTTTTAGCGCGAATGTTGAAATTAAGTGTATCGTAAAGTTATATTCAGAAAGAATAAACCAGTTTTATTAAGTAAGGACTTGTGTCGCTAAAGTTTCGTCGGAACGAAGTTACGGAAAATTAATTAACAAATGGAGATGTAACAGTAATCTGAATTTTAGTGACTTGAGCCTAGAGATTTACAGCAGAGTCACTGGGGCTTATCAGTTAAATATCACGTTAAACTCTTACTGCACAAATAAATTTTGTGCTTGGATATATATCTGAATATATGACACTTATAACCGTGCTTTTGTTGTTAAATAATAAATGTTGAACAATGTCAGTGTCTTCAATTTCAAAGCAGGCCGAAATGTTTCACAATTTGAATAGTTAAAGCACATATATGTGATAAAAATGGGACTTTTGTCACTTTACTATCGTTTTATTTTATGAAACCATGCTTTACATAAATAGGGGCCTAAGTAACTGTGTTTCAAATTTCAGGTTTAACAAATTTAAAAGAACGCAATGGTGTAAAGATTCGTGGATTGACTACGTTAATTATGTGTTATATATTCTTTAAACAAAAATATGTTAATTAACATATGAAACAAAACCGGCTGAGTGGCATCCAATCAGCAAGCAAATAATATGAAATACCCTGGCGGCAACCTTTTCATTTGGTTCACGAGGGAAAGATAGAATAATTGTTAACTTACAGTAACTGAGAGCAGAGTGCTATATTTTATGGATGTAGTTTGAGTAACGGCTGGTAATTCTATGACATTTGTCTCGCAGCGACAATTGTTCCTCGTCTAAAGCTATTGTCAGGTGGTTAAATTTACAGAAGAACATGTCAAAAGAATATCTATGGGGTAAGGACTGTATCAGCTAAATCATGAATTATTATATATTTATGTATTTGGCCTCGAGAAATGGATGTTTTTAGATTAGCTTTTTTCTATGACACTTCTGAACTTTTGGTTTTTAGACTGGTGATGTTTAACAATAAAATGGGAGTACGTAGAATTTTTTCTATAAAGTTTAAATTTATGTTGTATCTTTGGCTACAAATAAAAAATTGGAAGTCGAAAGATTATCTTAATTTTTTTAACAATTATATTTTTAACAGAAATAATTACAAATATTAATGATAATAATACACTTTAAAAATTAAAGAAACTAAGGTCAGACACGAATCTTTGAAACTATGACCCAAAGTTAAAGTACATGCATATTGTAGGATAATTTAATAAAGTTTCATTACGATATGAATATGACATGCTTTAAGTTTTAACTAACGTTAGTTCAAGTTCAACGTGTATTGTTAATATTAGTTTACTAACACGTTAAGAGCTAAGATATTAGTATTTTCACTCTACCTTGCGTCAGTGTCTAGGTCCAACTCCAAGTATTGTGGATTTGCATTAAATACGGTGACACTGCATTTCGATTGGGTGAGTATGAAGTAACGCTTAAAATAATTGAAAAATAATAATCTTAAAGCCAGCCCTTATCATTCATATATTTATCGTGCTTTTTCTTAAACTCACTTAAATTTACTGCCTCTTCAACATCTGAAGGCAACCCATTCCAAAGGCCAACCACCCTGTTCGAAAAATGAAACTATTTTAGCTGAAGATGACTCCTACCTTGCCAAGATTTATATTTGTGGCTCCTAGTCCTACTATTCTCACTGTTAAATATGAAAAAAGATGATGCATCAATACTATCAATTCCCTTTACAATCTTAAAACCCCCAAATAGCCCCCCCCCCCCAAACCTTCTTTTTTCAAGAGAAAACAATTTGAGAGATTTCAGCCTCTCCTATGGGACATGATATACGCTAATGC
>NW_013666209.1:404167-413059 GCF_000517525.1 Limulus polyphemus
TACAATCTTAAACACCTCAATTAGACCCCCCCCCCCAACCTTCTTTTTTCAAGAGAAAACAATTTGAGAGATTTCAGCCTCTCCTGTGTGACATGATATATGTTAATGTCTGTTAAAATAAAGTCATGGCAGATCCAAATTTCATGTGCTTTAGTTGGTTACTCACTTGTCTTTCTATTTAACTGTTTTTCTTGATGTGCTGTAAAATAGGCATTCTAACTGTGTTGTGGCTTGGAACATTAGTGTGAACTACATTTAACACAAGCTTGGACTTGTGTACTTGGCATATTGTGTGTGTGTCTTTATTACAAGACAAATTGGAGATTCTTAAACATATTACTCCTTTTGCATATTCCCTAGCACATATATCCTTAAAAGCAAATTTTAGTTACAAGTTGCTTTTCTTTAATAACTTACTTTTACTAACTGTATCTTGTGTGCTTCCTTTCATACTTAGTTAGTATATCTGTAATTCTCATTATCAATCTTCCTCACAATGTAAAGACAGTAGGTTTTTCCTTAAAAGCATTTTTATGTAATTTGTTTCATGATGTGCATAAAAAAATCTTCCTGAAATTCCAAAGTACCATCCACCCTCAAAAAACAATAACATTTCATTCCACTTAAAAAAAAAAAAACAATACCCAAAGAACTTCACTAAAATATGTTAATATTGTATATTGGTGTGAATGACTTGACTTTATTTAATTGCTGTAAAATAAAATCAAAATATTTTAAAACTTTAGTGTATAACTGATATTTTTTTAGGTTACTAAAAGTTACAAAATGTGTGACGGTTCATAGAAAGTCAGCAGAAGTGTGAAATGGATAGTAAAGTTAAAATTCAAAGTAATTTGACTGCTATATCATATAATAGTGTATTTTAAAATTAATATTGTACAAGGAAGTCCTTGAAATTTTGGAATCAGAAATAGCTGGTCCTCGGTTGGAAAAGTATTGGAACCATTGTTCTGAGCCATTCTTGGTTTTTGGTCAGGTTATAGTTAGTTGAGTTATAACAATTTTCTTTTTGTATTGTTCAGCTTGAAATTGTAGTAGATGATATAGCTATGTTTTCATTTCCATTTCTTCTGTTTTTAATGGAGCTGGGTGATTAGCTGTATTTGCTAATTGATTTGTTGACAGCTCCATAAATAGATGACATTCAATTAGTACAGTGTTCCTCACACATTGGTATGTGCAAAGAAACAAAAAGGTTGGTGGTGGGTGCTGTCACACAGTTACTTTCCCTTTAGTGAATAGTTCCAAAAAAAATTTTGAGGATGGGTGCTGCTGGCTAATTGCCTACCCTTTAGTCAGCAGTTCAACAACAACCAAAAAAGGTTGATGGTGGGTGCCAGCCACACACTTGCCGTCTCTAGTGAGCAGTTTAAAATTTATGATAGTGGTAGTTAATCTTAGCTTTCTTGCCATAACAAAGATAGGATGAGTAAGTTTGGCAATATCTCGATTACTTTGACAGTGGGAATAAACAAAAAAAATAGTATTAATCAGAAACCCTAACTTGGATTGTTTTTGTGACAGCATTTTAATTGTAATTTTGATTAATTGATTACTTTGACAATAATTAATGTAATCACTGCTCATATGTAATTAAATTTCTCAACTCTAGTTCTTAAGCAGTATGTTTTTCAAAAATGTTACTTGACTTCAAAAAAAGGAAGATTGTGTTATTGGACTCTATTCTTTTGTGAAATTAATTCAGATAAAAATAAATACTAATACATAATTTGTGTTAAAAAATCAGTAATATTATGTTATTAATCCTTACTCTAATTCTGATTTGTCATTGTAAATGAAATGTATAAAACTGAATTTAATAGTTGTTCATGCAATCTGATATTATTCTAAATAGCATCTTGACCAATACTTATCCTTAATTTTAGGAAATCATCAATTCCTCTTAAACTCTTGTAAAATGATAGTCTCTACTACTGTTTACTGCAACTACTTCCATAAGTCAATTGCTATGTTAGAAAAATAAAATTCTTCTTTTCCAATTCTTAAACATGTCCTTTCACCTTATCTTGAATTTTGCAGAAAGATTTTGATGGCTTTAATCCTATTGATCCACAAAATAATTTTGTAAACTTCAATAAAATCATTTCTTACCCTGCAAGTTGAGATTTTAACCTATCCTTGTAAGATTAATTCTTCCATCACTGGAATCATCATAGCATCCATCCTATGAATTCTTTCTTAGATAAGGAGACCAAAACTGAATAAAATATTCCAAGTGAGGTGTAACTTGTGATTTATATAGAGATTATTGTGATGAAACTTTATTGAATGGATGGCAACTGCCTGTTGTAGAAACAAGTTTCAAAAGTCTTCTGCCTTTTGTCTTCAGGTTTTCATTGGGCTCATTAATAGATTATCCTAATATTAGACTTGGATAATTGGAATAATCTAGTAATAAACAGAAACACTAATTTTGATGTGATTATTTTCATTAGTTGTTACACTAATCATTTAAGTTTAACAACATTGAATTATTCAAAAGTAATAGAGAAATCATACTGGCAATATTTTAGTTACTATTGTTGAAATTATAATTAATGGATTTTTGTACATGACACTAATCATTATGGGTGCACTGATTAATATTTTCTTGACCAGTATGGTTGGAGATGATGATTTCCCACCAATATCAACTGATACCAGTATTTAGCATTAGTGCAGATAAGATAGTTTAAACTAATGAAACAATTTAAATTTTAACTTGTAGGTAACTTTTGTTTTCTGGTTGTATTTCTAACAAAAAATCACAAATAGTATTTACTTGGTGCCTTCAGTTCAGAAAATAAATTAAAAGAATAACTGGGTAGGTGTGCAGAGACAGCCTTTAGGGGACCAAATGGCTCTATTGTTCTAATGTTAAATTCTAAAAACATGAAATATCTGTCTCAGTAGGTTTTACCATGTAGTTGCTCATAATAATTCTAATAAACTGTTATAAATCCTCACTTGACACAGTTTGTTAAACTTTGTTTGTGCATGTCCACTAAATTTATCATGGCAATCAAACAGCTTTGAATGTCTTGTAAATTTAATGATCTTGTAAAGTTGTTGATGTTAAGATATATTGCTTTTCTAGTAATTAGGCAAATGCGATACATAACTGACAAATTATTTCACAAATGCAGACATACCAGTCTTGTATTTGGCCAATGTCACCCATATTTAGTCTTTACTTCCCACTATCATGCATAGTTTTTCCCACTGATCCAAAATTTGAACCAAAATAGGCGTTTTTATTCATAGTTCATGCTATAGAATTCTTTTTTGTGATTCAAATCAACCCAATTGTTTTTAAGCTCCTTTACAGCAGAATAATAATGTGTTAGGACAATGTGGGACCTATTGGTCCATTTCGGCTGTTCCATCCTCTAAACTAAATTAAAATAATTAAAAAGAAAAAAAATCTTAAAGCCAGCCCTTATCATTCATATACTTATCAAGCCTTTTCTTAAACTCACTTAAATTTACTGCCTCCACAACATCTGAAGGCAACCCATTCCAAAGGCCAACCACCCTGTTGGAAAAATAAAGCTATCTTAGCTGAAGATGACTCCTACCTTGCCAAAATTTATTTGTGGATCCTTGTCCTATTACTCATATTTTTAAGTATGAAAAAAGATGATCCATTAACACTATCAATTCCCTTTACAATCTTAAACACCTCAATCAGATCCCTCTCCCCAACTCTTCTTTTTTCAAGAGAGAATTTGAGAGATTTCAACATCTTCTTGTGTGACAACCACTTCATCCCAGGCATCATTCTAATATCTCTTCTCTGAACCATTTCCAACAATTCAATGTCCTTCCTAAGGTAAGGAGCCCAAGACTGAACAAATATTCCAAATGTGACCTATACAATGAAATTATAACCTCTTTAGACTTGTATTCAATATTTCTGTAGATACAACCTAAAATCCTATTTGCCCTACCACTAGCAACAGCACACTGCTTGGATGGCTTGAGACTGATCAACTATTACACCAAGATCCCTTTCTTTCATGACACTGTTAAGGTTATTCCCATCCAAATTATATTTATAATTGAAATTATGATAACCCACATGCATTATCTTGCATTTATTGAAATTGAAACCCATTTGCCACTTATTTGCCCAACTCACTAAATGATCTAAATCCTTTTGTAAATCAGCAGCATCCTTTTCATAGCTAGCAACACTCAGGGCCTTAATATCATCTGCAAATTTGAATAATTTATTGACCATTCTTTGATCAAAATGAGCAGAGGTCCTAAGACTGAGCCCTGAGGTTTCCCACTTATGACATGAATCCAGTCTGATTGAACTCCATTTGTAACAACCCACTGCTTTCTTCTATCCAATTTGCTAATTTATCCCCCACAACTATAGAGAATTTTTTTTTACGGGCCTTTTATGTGGCATGATACACCAAATCTACTCTTACCCTCATCTACATAAGCAGTAATATTTTCCAAGAATGTCAAAAGATTTGTAAGGCAAGATTTTCCCTCGGTGAAACCGTGTTGACTATCCAAAAAATTTCTAAACTTTGTTAAATGACTTTGCAAAGCATCTTTTATCAGACTTTTCAAAACTTTTCCCACAAATGATGCAAGACTAATGGGTTTATAATTACTGGGACAATTTTTATCACCTCCCTTGAAAATAGAAGTCACATAAACCAACTTCCAATCCTCTGGTATCTGCCCGCTATTCAAGGACAGACAAAATATAGTAGCAAGTGGCTTACATGTCCAATCTTCAACCTCCTTCAAAACCCTTGTGGAAATATATGACTTTGGTTGTGGGTGCATTTATTTTTAACTAGAGAATAGTAAACAGTGATTAATTATTAAATTTCATATACGTTTTTATTGTCATAATTTCATTATTGAGCTATATAATCACTTTTTAGGTAATCGGGATTATTGAGAAATGTGTAATATTAAGTATTACTATATCTCCCCCCCCCCCCACACACACTCATTCCTGTCATTATTTAAAAAAATAAGCTGTAACTTTATTGTTGAGTAGAGCAATGATAGTTTCTTAAAGAAGTTGAATGTGTGTAAGAATGTATCCACTGTCTTTAGGGTTTTTTTAGTTTATTTTTTTTTCTTTCCATTGATTTTGTAGAAGTACTTGCTTGACTAATTCTAGTAGTTGAACTTTTCTTATTCAGTGGGAAAGTTAGACAAGAACACAAAAGTGGTAGTCTTCAATCCATTGGAAGAAGGAGAAACAGATGCAATCATTAGTCATAGTCTACTTGTGAAAAAGGTAATTAAATGGTATTTTAGATTTTCTTTGTCTGATTTAATCCCAGATACTGTAGCATTTATGAAATTTTTCTTTACTACATAGAATTAAAAAAAAATTATAACTACATTAAGTACAGAAATTACAAAAATATATTATTAAACCATATTATTTAATGCAAGTCTTGTGCTGTGAGACTGTTAAAATACATTGTCTTTAGGTTAATTAACATGTTGTTGTATATACTTATAATGTAGGTGTACTTATTCATGAATTTTGTAGTATTAAAAAGACACTTAGGACCCAAAACCTGAACATTTAGGAAATGGTCATACTTAAAAAAAATATATCTCATAGGTTTTACTCAAAGCTTTGTTATTACTTTCAGATAAAGGCAAGATTCTTTATATGTTCAAATTGTATAAATAAATTGTTGCTTTTAATCCACTGATAATTATTATTTAGGCCTGTACAAATTAATTTTGTTTAATGTCCATCTAAAATGTAAATCTTGAGAGAAAGTATGGCATATGAAACACAAATATGATAGCTCACGTGAGATATGATGCATTTGTTCAGTCAAGAATTGTACTCTTCCGTTAACTGATGAAATTTTAATTTAGATGGCTTATTTTGAAATAGCTTAAAATAAATTTATTTTAAATATTTCTTGTAATATAATCATAAATACTTGATGATTTGCACACTGTCATACAAAGGGAGGGTATGCCAAACACACAGGCATTAAAATGTTTTTTTGGTCAGGAGCCTTTTTTTGCTTTTTACACTACAGATTTTTTGCATTAATTTGAAATTTTTAAATTGGATCTTACCAGATATATCCAGATAAAAACAAATTCTCATTTTATATAGAGTAAGTGTTTCAATTAAATTAATAGTTCAGTATATTTTTGCAGATCTGTTTGCAATAAATATTTAACAGGTGTGTGCATTCTGTTTTACATTCAACATATATAACAAAGTTTAAGAATTGTTTCTGTAAAATTTCAGGTTCTGTTAGGTCCATGCAAAGATTCTCAAGAATTAAATGTCATAGAAATAGAAACAGAAGGTTACCTTGATGATGAAATTAAAACCACACTTTGTTGTCTTCAGGCAACCAATGATAAGAAGTTTGATCAGGTTTGTCATAGCTGTATAGTTTATAGTGATAAAAAGCTTGAGTTTTCTAAAATGAATTCATAATTGAAAGAATTGTTTGTTATAACTTAGTGTAAAAGAATTTCTTGGGTGAAAAAAATATGCAAGGTAATTTTGCTAGATTTTAAAGTGTTGCATTAATTTAATTTTCGGTTTTTGTGTTTTTTAAATATAGATAATTTGTTAATTCCAAAATTCTTGTTTTTACAGTGCTCAATTGACCTTTTAGTAACACACAATGAAGCCAAATTCAGTTTAGTAGAAGGGTCAGGTCCTGTAACTATATTTGGTCAGCATTTAGCAGGTGAGCAGTTACATGTTTTTTTTTTGTGAAAGTTAAATTTTCATCATGTAATTGAATGTGAGAAGTGTGGTATTCTTTAGAAGTTGGAAACAAATTCTTAAATTTTATTTATTTTAAAGAAATATGTTGAAAGTACTGCTCTTAGCTATGACTATATCTATTCTAAAACCTTTAAGACCTTCCATTTTGCTTATGATTGATTGGGGTCATTTTTACCCATTGATATCAATATACTAATGGGTCGTTACTTTTTACACAGGAATAACTGTGGAATGTTACTAAATACTTGTAATAAAAAGAAGTTATGAATTTGTGACATTTCAGTAATTAACAATAAGGTACATAAAGTTGAACAGCAGTAAGGTACCAGTAAACTACAAGAATGTTAAAAATCATTTAACTTCTGTACATAATATAGATGTTAAAAAATTAGCATTTATGTAAATATGCTAGAGCATTTAGTTAAGTTTTAGGTGATTCCTGATATGTTGCACCAATGTGCACTAACACTTAATTTGGTGGCTGGATACCTCACAGAAGGTAGTAAAGAGTTATTTTATTGATGTTGCCAATGACCTTATGGCTATATACTGTCCTATTATTTACTTATATTTAGTTGATGAAAACCTTCCATGGTTGCCATTTTTGCCTTACTAGTACCGAGATTGTAAATATTTCATCAGTTTGGTATGATGTTCTTATTATGCAGTTGCTTTGTTTTCTGTTATCCATCTGAGGATACCACTCTGAATTTTACTTAGTATTCCCTATGAGTCAGTCACAAATATTATGTTGGTGGTACTATCTGTTTGCAGTTTACTGCCTTCAGTAATTCAGAGGAGAGCTTGCTTTATGGCTTCCAGCTCCATCTTTTTGCTGCTTATCAGAAGCTTGGATGCTTCACCAACCTAATGAGGATGTTGTTGCTTTGCGAGATGACTGCCCAATCAGCTCTCTCGCTATCTGTGGTGTATGAACCATCTGGCTATGATGACAGATGACAACTGCTGACAGGCTTTTTCTTCACTCTCTACCCAGTTTTCACATTTTCTGCCTAGGCTCGTTTTGACAGATTTTAGTGGTATCAGTTATTTATTCCATGTAATGAATCTTGGAGATCTGGTGGTGGCTTTATAGTGCCTGTCTACCCATGACTGTCTTATGAGGAACATTTTAGGCAATTCCCTGCTTGATTGATGTCCGTAGGATCATTTTGGAGCAGGAATGCCCCTCTTGAAAAAGGCAGTGGCTTGGTGATGGAATTAGTGTTTCTTTTAAACTACTGGGTCCCTAGTGAAGAATTTAGCTTTTAAACTCTGTTGATGCTCTGCAATGCTGCTGAAGCATTTGATGTGTTATAGTCTTGATGTGAGTGACTGTAATACATACTGTAACCAACCTTAAAAAAGATGGTTTTTTTCTCAATTTTATTTAGCTATGTAGCACTCATACTTATCATTGGTAGTGCATAATCCAAGAGGAAGTGTATATACCTTTGGTAAAGCATAAACAAGTGATGTTTTCGCTCTATATCCAGTTGGAACTTTTAGTGTATTGATGCCTTTGGTAGCTCTGGTGGTCATGGTGTCAATGTACTGGTGAAGTTGAGTTTCCTTGTAACTTTTTCTACACGGACTTGGTTGAATTGACTGACCACGTGACCACTTTGTACTCATCTAAAGTTGTTTTGATAATATTAACTTTTAATATAGTTATGTGTATCTTCACAAAATTTGGCAGACTTTCAGTAAACAATACAAAAAATCAGATTTTGTAGTGAAGTATTTGTATTATAAAAAAATTAGTTGTCGAGTATATCGATTCTTTTTTTACTGGTCTGAGTGCAAAGTGATTTTCATGTTAAAGTTAAGAATACTTTTCTTCATCTCAGAAATCATAAAATTTATTTGTGTAATCTCTAAAACCTCTTAACTCTTTCGACACAGGTTCAGTCCCTGGGACTGAGTCACGTGACCTTCTGTACTTGTTTAAAGTTGACATAAATTTAATACTTATAAATTTCTATATATTGGGCATATCGTCACAAAATTTGGCAGTCTTTCAGTTAATATTACAAGTCCTTCATATACAAAAAAGTTGTATTTCTTAGTGAAGTATTTTTAATTAAATAAAGAATTGTCCAAGGATA
>NW_013666209.1:413771-418080 GCF_000517525.1 Limulus polyphemus
ACACACACACACACACACACACCAAAGAATATAGACTAATAACATGCAAAAAATAGACAAATTCACTTACTTCTAAAAAGTTTCCTGGCTTTCTAACTATGCAACAAGAGCCATTAGAAATTCATCCAAGCTAGTTGTTAACTTTTCCACGGGAACGATGTTGCTACTCAGTGACATTGATGTTTATCTGTTGAAAACACAATGTTATACAATATGCCATTTGATAGATGAAAACTTTGACTTTCTATTGGTTATAAATAATATATAATGAAACTTAAGAGAGAACTATCACCCAATTGTGAAAGAGAGGATGTGGCAGGAGGGGTCTCATTTTCTTTTTAATAGCTCTGTAACAAAATAAAATTGAAGGCCATAAAAATTATGGTCTGTTTGAACAATAATGATTTTATAGAGAGCATTTTTCGAGGGGTGGTGGATAAAATATGGATGATGACATACTAAGACAAAATTTGTCATGTGTTACACTAGTGAAAATTCAGGATTTTTTTTTATATATTTCCTTTTAGAATTAAGAACTTAAAACTTGTATACTATTAAAATATGGATTATTAGCTAAGATTTTATGCTATTCTAATTCGTATAACATAAACAAAAAGTAGTTTAATAAAATTTTGAATGTGAGACACTAAAACCTTGTGTCATGTGCAGTAAAGGGTATCGTACCAATAGGGTTAAATATATTTCAAATGTTTGTTTTCAGTAGAACTATTTTACCTGTTATTTTCTCTACCCTAACTTTATACAAGGTTTGTCAAATTGACCAACCTTGTAACCACTGAAAAAAAATTGAAATAAATCTAAATTACCCTTTTTTTCTTTCTGGAATGACTTCAAATTGTAACATGAAACTATTTGTTTATTCTAAGTAGCTCTAAACTCATAACAGTATACATTTAATTACACATAAATTTTATTGTTTAATTGCCCTTTGAACTGTGTCTGACTGTTCTTCTTGCCATTATAAGCTGTAAATCACTTGGGGAATGTGGGGCTTGTTACGCTATTGAAGTACATTACCCATGAACTGCTTGTATGCATGCCTTGTGAAAAAAGTTTTTATTATATTGCTTATTTTACCTAATCTAGCCTTAATTAACCCAAAAAAAGTTTCCTATTTTTACATTTTTGATACTTTTAGAAAAATAAAGAATACACATGAGAAACAAGAAATAAAGTACTTACCTGGGCCTTCTTTTTTTCTTTTTGTCAACTGTTGATGTCACTTAACACTACTTTTTATACTAATGGTAGTAGTGCACTTAATAATTTTAATTTAATTGAACAATGCACCAAAGAACATATGATAATAATAATAATAATATGCAAAAAGCAGACAATGTCCCATAACTATCACAGTTTTTCTGGCTTTCTAACTTTGCTAGAAAAGCTGTTAAAAATTCATCCAAGCTAGTTGACGTGCTTCCCATGAGAAGGAAAGTTGTACTAAAAGAGAATTTGACATTTCTCTAAACAGAAAACAATGTAATTTAATAAAGCATTTGATAGATGTAAACCTTGGCTTTCTATTTGTTATAATTGATATTGTATTAAATATAAGACAACTGAAAGTGAGAATGTGACAGGTGGGTGTAGCAAGATGGGTATGATTTTGTATTTGATGGCTCTATAACCAAACAAGATTGAAGGCTATAAAAATTATGGTTTGTCTGAGCAATGATGTTTTTATAGTGAGTAATTTACATTGAATTTTGTATTTATTGGAGGGGTGGTGGATAAAATAGAAAAGAGGATATGCCCAGAGAAAATGTCACATAAGGGGAAGTTTAGGATTTAAAAAAAATATTATTTTATAAAATTAAGAAATTAAAACTTGTATGCTATTAAAATATGGATTATTAGATAAGATTTTATAATATACTAATTGGTATAACATAAACAAAAAGTAGTTTAATTAAGTTTTTGAATGTAAGTCACTGAAAACCTTGTGACATGCTCAGTAAAGGATGTCCATGGTGAGAGGATTAAAGGTATTTTCCAGGCACTTCAATGCCCACAAAGTTTGTCCTCATCAGCTGTGGCTTTGATAAGATTTATGAACATCTCTGTGTCATTGCACCCAGTTGCTCACCCTATGAGGGGTGATTGCATCTTGCTTTTGATTTTAGCTTTACTAGAGCCTTTGCTATGTACACTAAAGTGTTGTCAGCAAAGGTTAGCACCCAACATCTGGTTATACTGTCAAGGTGAACTAGATCCATGATGAAGATGAGTTTTTTCAAGGAGTATATCATAAAATTCAGAGCTTCTCAAGGCAGTATTTTCTTCCCTGGATTCCCCTGATATTGCAGTAACTTAACATTATGCAAGACTTGGAGTTTTTTGGTTCACTTTCTGTGCATGTTTCATTTACCAGCTCGGTGTTTTAGATCTCAGTTTTCCTGTTTTCTTTCTCCTGCTGGTACCTCCTCCAGTACCTAGTCCATGGGCTTCATTACTACTGATTTTTTATGTATTATATCTGGTTTAAAAAATGAGCTACAATGTGAGTGTTAAATCTGAACTAATTGACTTAATTTGGGTATTTAATGGTTACAGGGTTAATTAATTGTTTATATGAATGGTGGAATGATAATTAGGAATGTGAACTTGAATATTAAAGGTAACAAGTATAAGCTTTCCATCCCCAGATCTAAACTTCTTTTTTGGTAAAATAATTTTTGTTAATTGTAAACTGGTTATGTAATGTGTGTGATGTTGTGATGCTGTTAATTAAATGAATTAAAACTTTAGTACAATCAGTATGTAAATATCTATTCATATGTAGTTTGGTTTGATGCTTTGCTTGGTGGGAGAACAACATTGAAAGCTAAAAGGCCTATCATCGCTAATCATTTATAGGTTCACTACTGTAGTGTGTTTTGACACAAACCTGTATGTAATAGTAAGTAGCTGAGAAATCATTTTGTGAAATAAGGAATATTTTACTCAAAAATGCCATTATGCAATAAACAATTAATAGTTTTTATGTAAAACAGTGAAATTACTGATTTTAATAGAATCATAAATATGTGCATTAACTGTACTTTTATTTGCTAGTATCACCATTTTAATCAGAAACCAATATTAGCCATCTGTGAATAAATACATTTGTACATGAAACATCAGTAGTTCATTAAAACCTCAAATGGACACTTGAATTTTTGGGGAAAACAGAAAAATTTACTTCTTCAGTTTTTCTCTTTAACTGAAAAACTTTAAGCAAGTCCATCATTATGAATTAGTTTAAAAATATTATATAAATACTGCTAAAAGCAGTTGTCAAACAAAAACATTTGCCTTTTAAATCTTAAAAATATATATTGTGTAAACAATATTTTGTTTGTGTAAAATTTATAGTTATAATTTTAGTTTGAAATCAGTTTCTAGTTAAACTTTTCATGTGTTGAAGATACTTTGGTATGTTTTTCATTTTTGATTGCCTTTTAGTTACTTTCCTAAAAGGAAGTCCTGTTTGGAAAAAGAATCAACCTGGAATGGACATATAGCCAGGAGGTTATTTATGGATTGATTAGTTACGTGAGCACAAATTTATACAGTTCATGATTATAATACCTACTTTTTTGATCAATTAGAATATCTTGAAGATGAAATTATAAGTGAAGATGGAGATGAAGAAGCAGAGGAAGAAGAAGTATCACCTGAATTAACAGGCAAAAAAAGAAAGGAAAAAAAGCTATTGGATTACCAAAAAAGGTTTATCTTTTTTAAATTTATTCAGCTAGTGAAGATGTGAAAATTAATGAAACAATGAATTTAGGGCAGAAAAATGTAAATAAAATCAATGTATTCTAAGTTATTTATCTAGTGTCAAAGGTAGGTTTATTTACATAAAGCAAAGTCAATGTCAAACAAACTTGTCAGCTTATTTAAGTTGCCAAGTGCACTTGCTGCAAATATATAGAGGTCTACAGTTCTCTCGCATTGTAATGGTAAGGATGATGAACTACAGAAGTCTAAGGCAATTCCACCTTCCCCTTCTGATGGTACAAAAGCATTATATACTAGTCATACTACTAATTATAAAGACTTGCATTACATTCATAATTTCACTTTGAGGAAACATATTTTGGGAAAGCAATAATAAAACCTGAAATTCTTAATTATGAAGGCTAGTTCTCAATTAAAATATTGTAAAATTAGACAATAGTGTTTGTTTTTAATATTTTGTGGTATTTTTTCTTAATGTTGCACAACTAAATAAGCTGTTAATTTTTTTATTTCAGGTCTTTAATTTCAGTATGAGTAATTTTATGTATTTTAGGACTAT
>NW_013666209.1:418101-420365 GCF_000517525.1 Limulus polyphemus
ATTATAGTATTAGTATATATATAGTAATACTACTAATATATAGTATATCCTTCGTATATATATATATATATATATATATATATATATATATATATAATTGATTCTAGTATAAACTCACACCGTTTTTAAATGTGAAATTGTGTGCAGTATGAAAGATGTCCAGATAGTTTTTATTTATTTTTTAAAGATTGCAAAAATGGAAGTTTCTCATGAAGAAGAAGACAATGAAGAGGAAGATGAGGTATCTACTATGAGTTTATTTTATTTACAACTTTTCTTTTTAAATTTTTGTGTAACTACTGCTTGAATTTATTTGTGATTAATGTTTAAAGATGTTTTAATGTCTACTTAAAGATAGCTGTGTTTGACTACCATATAATACTTCTTTTGATTGTAATTAGTGTGCAAATAGTGCTCTGGAACTATTTTGTAATTATTAAGATGGCTTTGCCTTGTCTTCAGTGTTTTATTGAATTATAGCCAAGTAAGTCAGTTTAGTTGAGTGATAAGTTTTCTTTTGTAATTTTGATAGGTTAGTAAATGAAACATTTCTTCAGCAAGTCAAATCAAACTATGGAAACTTGACAGGTGTTAGTTTACTTAATCCATCATGATGCTATTCTGTTTATATAACTTATTATAAAACATTTAAATTCTACTTGATATGAGATTAAAAAGTTTCAGATAAGTAGAATTTAACACAGCTAATAAAAAGAAAAAAATCAAATAAGTTATTTTCAAATATAGAAATAATGATAAATGCTTAATAGTTGGTAACCTGACTGTCTGCTAGGAAGACTGTTTTTCTATTGTTTATTTCACTATGTACAGTTCTAAATTGTGCAAAATGTTGATTTTCAGTGTTCACAAGCTTTCTTTACATTAACTTGGGGTTTGTATTAATGAAATAATTTTTTTTTCTTTTTAGGTATGAGGAAGTGGAAATAACACCTGAAAAATTAAAGTAAAAGCATTTTATTTACTTTGTTTGTGTGTGTGTGTGTGTGTGAAACTTGTATAACTTTAACAAACAAAATGCATATTCCAGAAGATAACCCAAGTGTATCACTCAAAATGTAAACAAAAAGTACAAACTATTGTTTTATGCTTTAGCCATTCTCTTTTTTGTGTTAAAGCAATGGTATTGACTGTATATATTTCTTAGAATTGTCAGTACTCTTTGTAGAATCTACATGTAATTAAAACTCCTAACAGCTTGCATGATTATTTGGGAATGTTTTCTGTATATGAAAATAATTGATATAAAAAAATGTTAATTTTGGATGTTCCAGAAGTATGTTATGATCTACATACTAAGATGTAATAAAGTTGTAGCTTACATACAGCTTATAGTAAGTATTAAAATCAATAAATTTGTATTTTTTCTGGGCACTGCATAGAAATAGATGAAGCATTTTGTTATATAACAGATGTTTATTCATTGTATTGATACAAAAGAAATTAAGAGGAGCATGTAACTTTTTATAGAAGCTTGAGAACAGATATCTTTGCTTAAGCACAGTGCACAGTATTTGAATACTGGTTAAAATTAAGAAAAATTACTTAATGTCAAAGTGGAGGTTGTCAAATAGTTGTATTAAAAATCTTCATTCTGGAATTGGTAAGTTTTTTTTTTAATAGAAATGTAAATATGAAAAGTGGAAAATTTGTTATTCATAGTAAACTGTGGTCCTACTGATTTTATATGATAACTTGCTTGTTTAAAGTCCTTAATAAATGCTAATGTTTTACTTTCAACTAAAATCAAACATTATAATTCTGATTCAGATCTTTGATAGACATCACTTTGATCCTTGTTTTGTTGATTAGATTAGAAATAGAAACTTGTACTTATTTTTTTCATATACATATAACAAACTAATTAGTGTGTTATGAAAGTTATAAAACAATTATTTAGTATTTTGTTTTTATGTACACTTTTACTTACTATTGAAGAAAAATACTTAATATGTCAGTTTTATGGTAACATGCTTTTTAAATAACTTGATTACCTGTCATTGGTTGATCATTTATATTTTATTATAATGAAGTATCAGCAGGGTGGTCTGAATACAGGCAACATTTGGTCTGTAATATGATGTTTTGGCCCGCAGGTCCTTCAAGAATAAAATTTGGTTAGGAAGTTATCTTAAGAAAGATAAGAAATACTTTTGCTTTAACAACAGTTTCGGTAAAAAAAAAAATGCTTTAAAAAAAAAGTTAAAATTATATTGAAATGCTGTTTAAAAAACAATTTGTTTTTT
>NW_013666209.1:421299-428010 GCF_000517525.1 Limulus polyphemus
GTCATGTTATTAGTCAATATTCTTTGCATTATTTAATTAAATAAAAATTAAGTGCATTACTATCATTAATTTAAAAAAATTAGGGTTAACTGTCTTTGACAATTGACAGCAAGAAAAAAGAAGATTGGTTAAGTATTTTATTTCTTGTTTTTCATGTTTATTTATGTATAATTATAAAAATAACTGAAATGTAAAAATAGAGATCCTTTTAGGTTCGTTAAGATTAGATTAGGTAAAATAAATAATTATGTTATCATAAAAATGTTTCACGAGGCACACGCGAGCAGTTCGTGGGTAATGTAATTCACTAGCGTAATGTGGGCTGCACATTCCCCAAGTGATTTACAACTTATAATGGTGCGGATAGTAGTTAGACATAGTTCAAAGGGCAATAAAATTTAATTATGAATAGATGTATACTGTTACAAACTTAGAGCTATTTAGGATAAACAAATGTAGTTTCATGTTACAATTTGAAGTCATTCTGGAAAGACGAAAATGGTAATTTAGGTCTATCTCTCTCTCTTTTTTGTTGGTTACAAGGTGGGTCGAAATGACTGGTTTCGTTTTGAGATAGGGTAGAGAAAATTAGAAACTATAAAGTTTTAGTGAAAAAACGTTTGAAATGCATTTGGGAGGTTATAGGGATTAGATAAAGGAAATTTGAGATGAGGAAAAGTATATTTAATTTTAAAATGAAAATTACTTTGTACATGAACTATTTAAAACAAATACTCAATGTATTCATGGACAAATCTTTATTTCATTTTATCAAAGATACTTCACTAAATAATTCGATTTTTTATGTGTGAAAGACTGCCAAATTTTGTAAAGATATACACATGTTGAAAGTTAGAAGTATTAACTCAGTAAAGACTAAATGAATACAAAGAGGTCACATGGTCGGTCACATTGACCGAGCCCGTGTTGAGAGCTACCTTTCTATATCACATTCAAAATTTTATTGAACTACTATTTCATGAATTTATGTCAATAAGTTCGGTATCAAACTGAAGATTATAATTCAAATTTTAGAACTATACATTACTTAATTTGTTAATTTAAAAGTAAATATTAAAAAAACATGCATAAACATCAAATGTGGTATGTTGAATGCAGCACTGGTTCAAATTAGATGTTTGTGAAGTCAAAATACTAAGTCTATAGTTTCATACGAATTAAAAACTCAAATTACAGATACTGTCAAGCTAGAATACAAAATAAGAATGTCTTATCTTTCTATTAGCTAAAGCATTGCTCACGTAACAAATCAAACACAGTGGCACCCCGATCACCTCCTTCAATTTTTGGAAATGCTCCCTTATATACACTTACTTCTGTATATGATATGAATAACTAATCAGAAGCTCAGAATGTCCCTCTAGTGGTTTTCTCAGCCTTTCTAACGTACCTAGCACCATTTTTTTTTCTTTTAAACCAAGATTTCAATGAGGTAGGTTGTGTCTTTAGTCTGCTTGAAATTTCATATTTTTTTAGACCAAAATACAGCTTAGTTACTAAGTTTGATAAATTATAGTAGAATTCTATGGTATTGATGTACTAATTTATGATTTTTTTTAATTATTCAAAAGTATATATATAAAACCTAAAAAAATAATTTGTTTCATTTCCTCCATGTACAAAATTTTTGAAGACTTAGCAACCTACATCAAGCAGCAACCGAGTACAAAGGTCCTAACTAGAAGAGATAATTCTTTGCTTTACTTCTTTATTCACTGTTCAATGTTTTAGAAAAAATAACTTTATTACTATTTTGAAATAAGTTCTTAATCTTTATACATAATTAATGTATAATAATTGAAATGTGACTATTTTACAAAATACTAGTTTACTAAAACCCAGCCAAGACAGCTCACTTTGTAAAGACTAATGGTCAGTTTTATATTATTGGATACGCTAACACGAGAGCACGTATGCCTCGTCATTGTAACTTCTATATTGTTAGCCTGGCATAACTGAAAGGTCAATATGATAAATGTATAGTGTTATGAGATTTAAGCTATTTAGTCTAAACATTAATGTTTTCATGTTATAATCTGTTGTCATTCTAGAATGAAAGAGGCATAACTTATATTTAGTTCCTAATTTTCTATGGTGGTTACAAGATTGGTCAAATCTACCAAACCCATACAGAGATTAATTACTGAAACTAACAGATAAAATATAAAGTTTTTTCTAAAGAAACGTTTGATAACTATTTGGAAATTACAAAGATTTCACATGTGAAATTGAAAATTTTCTGATGCATAAAAGTATTTTTAATGTTAAGATGAAAATTACTTTGCTTGATAGATAGGGAAGATGTGAAAAGAAAAAAAAAAGCATTAGAGAAACTGCTTTACAAACCTTAAAAAATTATATATTTTGTGTATGAAAGCATTGTAATGTTTACTGATAAACTGCCAAATTTCCTTAACATTTGCTTACTAATTTAAAAGTTGTAGCATGAAAACTATAAGAAGCACTGAGTTGAAAGAGTTAATATAAAAAAGTAAGCTTAGGTTTTATCTAAAGTCAACAGCAAAAAAAAAAGAACAGGGTAAGAACTGTATTCTTTTTATTATTATAAAAGTATCTAAAATTTAAAAATTATAAACTTTAGATTAGGTAAGATAAATAATAACTTCTTCATGAGGTATGCTCCTGAATATGTTGTACATTATATAATTTGATAGGGTAATGTGAGCTCCATGTTTGTCTAGTGATTTACAACTTGTGTGGCAGGATTATTAGTTACACACAGTGCAAATGGCATTAAAACTATAAAATTAAGTTTGAAGAGGTGTATACTGTTACAAGCTTTAAGTCATTTAGGATAAACAATTGTGATTTCCTGTTACAATCTGCAGTCATTCCAGAAAAAGAAAGGGTAATTTAGAATTATTTCTTAACTTTTGTTTTGGTGGTTATGAGATCTGTATAGAGTTATAGTATAGAAAATAATAGATAAAATGTGGAGTTTTTTTTTTTTTTGAAAAAACAAACTATTTGATATGTAGGTTTTGAGGATTATGGAAATGAAATTTGAAAATTTTTGGATGAAGAAAAGTATTTTTAATCTTAACATGAAAATCATTTTGCACTTGGAGCAGTCAACACTCTGATATCATATAATTACAGACAAAGTTTTTGTAAGAATACTTAATTAAAAATTCTGTATTTTTTTTTTTTTTTTTTAATAAAACACTTAATGTTTATTGAAAGCTTGCCAAATTTTGTGAAGATACTATAAGTACTCTCAGTCATTATGTATACCATCAAGGTAACAAGGTCGTGTAAAATACAGGAGCCCATTATGATAGGGTTAAAATGAATATTAATGTCTCATTCTCTCTAGTTAAGATAAGTGTTACTCCCATGGTTTCACTAACAAGAAAGACTAAAATCAGAATGTAACTTGTTAAAATTTAAAATGAATAGGCAAGGTAAATGTTAAAGGACAACACTGTATCAAAGTTTTGTAATTATATGATTTTATTAAAAATAGTATGTGTGGTTCATAAATCTAAGTTTAGTAGTATTTTTTTTTGGCTTTCATTGCTTGAGAAGCTGGACCACCCGGTAAATAGGATCTAAAGGTTTAATAGTTTCATTTTGAGTTTACTTATTGAGTAAGTATAGTATATTACAAGTTACTAGCTTTTACAATAAATAAGATTTGTTAGAACAAGTATGACATTTTAAAGACTGGTGCAACCATTCTCGTGTACACAAGTGGAGAATGATTGCACCAGTACTTGAAATGTCGTACCTGTTCTAATAAGAAATCTTACTTACTGTAAAAGCTGTAACTTGTAATATATTATCTAAAGGTTTGTTAACCATAATGGCTAGTAACTGTTTACTTCAAAAGAAACCAAGGCCTTTTAGTACCAGGATAAAAATAATTTGAAGTATTCTAAAGATGTTGGGGGAGAGTTATAAATATAAACTTAAAAGGATAGTAGTAAACATACATTTAGTTGTGAAAGTTTAAATATGTTTATAAATATTAAGTTAGCATTGTTATGCCTTGAAATGTTTTTCACTTACCATATTCATTACATGGATCAATATTGAAATGTAGTGTGATAAATATAAGATTGTAAACTGGAACTTTTTTTCTTTTAGAAAAAAAGGAGGTAGTGTTAAAAAGGTGAGTGATCTAGATTGTTTCATTCTTGCATTTACTAAGAAAAGCTCAAAATTGTTATTAAAGGTGTTAATTCTTACTGACATTTAACGGTGGGTTGCACTCTGTTCCCTTTTGACTTGAGCACTAAACATAATTTATTTGGAACATTTGTGTTGGGAAACAATATTTATTTGATTAATGGTTCTTTGTCCAAGAATTTGAATTTATTTTTGTCATGAAAGAACTCTTTTTATAGAATATTCGTGTTAATGAGCATATTGACTGTGTGTATTTGCGAATTTAATTTCACCATGAAATGGCTGTTTTTTTTTGGTTTTTTAAACCACATGTAAGCTTGTCATTTTATAATGTTTGAGTTGACTTAATTTTGCAATTCAATAAATCAGATTCCATTTTGATCTCTTAAAAATAATGCTGGTATTACTCAAAGCTGCAGTTCTCAGCTGGTAATATGGGCTTTGTTTGCATATATGAAGATAGTTTGTTCCCTACTTTAGGATGTCTTATTCATTTTTGTCTTAACCAGGAAAAAATGGACATTACAGCAATGAAAGAAAAAGAAAAGGTAAGCATTATGTAGAAAAGTTTTCACATAACAAACGTTAAATAGTAAAAAGGTATTTAAAGTAATTGTTAATTAGAACACATTTTAGAACCAGTTATTTGCAACTTAAGCATCAGTGATATTATTAACATTTAAATTTTTATGATTAAATATATGAAAATATTTAAGCGTGAAATTGTAGGTAGTTATTGCCTACGTAAATAATCTGTTGATTTAAAAAAACTTATTTTTTAAACATGTTAATTAAAAAAAGATTTGAATGTTGGAGAGGCTAATTTTGCCTACCCAAGTTTTGAATGGATAATTTAAAAATAAATCATTAAATATGTGAAAGTTTCATTGATTGATAAAGGTCTGAATGTCTGACAATGTTTTAAAGTTCAAAGATTAAAATTTGGCAGTGAATTGTAGTGTTGAATAAATTCAACTAATATATTGTTAAAAAATGCTTGCAAATTAGAACTTAACCAAATGAATTAGACTTGTTAACATATATTAAATAAAGTGCAAATGTAATAACATTTTCCTGCTAATGAAGGAGTTTTTCAGTTTACTTATTTGTAAAATACTACATCTCTAATGTTCAGAAAGAAGTATAAAAGAATTTTCTTATTTGTTTATTACTCAGTTTTTCCTTATAATGTAGAACTTCAACTTTTTGGTGTGTTTTTTTTTTATTTGCTCTGAAATTATGGAGCACATTTCACTTGTTTTCAAATGCATTATTTTTTGTAACTTAGGATGGTAAAGTGTCAAAGAAGAAGGAAAAGATGAGGAAAAAGTTGTAAAATGTCATCAGTAAAAAGTATATAGGTTTCTTTAAACATTTTGCTAGTCTTTTGTACAAAAAATATTTTGCTACAATCCTTCACAGTAAAGTTTTGAGTATTTTCAAAGTTTTGAACATAAGGCTTCTGATTTAGTAATAAACATTCAAAATTTGCCTTGAGTGTCAATGTTTTATTTACACACATGTGTACATAGATAGATTTTCATACATCTATACCTTTTAAAGGTGTTTCATAAGAATTTAATGTTCATATACTAATTGTTGTTGTGGTTAGTAGCCCATACAATTAATTACTCAATTATAGTTATGAATTATTTGGGAACTTCAACAATTTTGTAAATCACTAGTTACATGTTTTTATCCAAACTTGGGTTGTAATCTGCTGTTGATTTTTAGGGTAGCAGGGGTTTGGTTTCCAACCTGGGCACTCTTGTTAGAATGGGATATGATTCAGAATTCTGAATATTTTCAATGCAATAGCCCATTATGAAAGAAAAGATCACTTAATAAAGGAGAATGTTAGTATGTGAAGCAAACATGAAATGAAAAAAAAAACATGTCTAACTGACTGGTAACATAACCAACCAACCAAGCATAGAAGTCGGCAAAACCTGGATATCTCTTGAATGAATGAGGCAAGATCAGACAAGCAGATAACATACTCTCCTTTATAACAAGGAAACCTAGGTTTCAGTATTGGCTACTGTTACCATATCAGTCTTTCTTAGAATTCCATTGAATGTTGCAGCAGATCAGCAGCATGTAAAATGCAGTGTAAAAAAACTAATTGTTAATTATTTCACTAAAGTAATAAAGTAGTAATTAATACCATAGATTAGAACTAAGTACTAATAGACAACTAACCATGATATCTAGAGGCAGTTAAGTGTTTTGAGTCTTTTTTTAATACTTCTGTAACAAAGTCCAATCTGTTACATAATATCTAAATATAAGCTAAACTAAACATGTGTGAAAACCAAACTTATTTCATTCAAAGCTAATTTCAGGTTGGAAGAAACAGGTTTTCACTATTCCTTGAGTAATTTTATTCCCATCTCTATTAATAGTACAGAAAATGGTAGCCTTAAAAGTAACATTACCTTTTAATGGTTGTAGGCGGCTTGAATGGGTAATGAAGGAAAGCTTTAATATAAGTTTAACATAACAGCAAATGTACAATGTTTCGACAAGGTACCTGAT
>NW_013666209.1:428099-438319 GCF_000517525.1 Limulus polyphemus
ATGTTTCGACAAGGTACCTGATGATGACAAAACCGTGTTGAAACGTTGTACATTTGCTGTTATGTTAAACTTGTATTTAAGTTTTTCTTCATTATCCATTCAAGCCGTCTCCAACCATTATTAGTCTCAAAGTGGGTTCCTCGTCATCAAATTCAAACATTACCTTTTGCTAATGTTGAACAATTCTAGATGTTTTTTTCAGTTTTAACTTGGAAGCTTTATCTTTAACATGACATATTTTTTCATTACATATTTTAAGAGTTCTTTATATGGTATGACTAGTAGTATGACTACTAATATTTATAAGAATATTATGAGTGGCTGACTTATTCAACATTTCAAGAGTGGTAGTAGTATATGTTTAAATTTATTAAGTTTAAAACATTCTTAAATGTAATATCCATTAAAATGGTGTTTTATTGCTTGCAATCCTATAAATTTTGAAAATTCTGTGAAACTTTTGTATTAAGATTGCAAGTTTATTTTATATTTTTCAGTTTAATAGGTGTATATAAAAACAGAAAAAGTAGAGTTCTGTACTTAGAGGTTGTTTGTGGTTATGTTAACATTATACTTGCTGGCTAGAAGTAGCAAGTAATGAGGTGGAAGCATCATTTTCTAATGTTTGTTACATTTGATAAATGATATGGAAAATAATATCCTGTAGTAGACAAACCATATTTCTTGAAGTTCCAAGATTTCCTTTGGTAAACAAACTAATATGCAAGGACATAGGTATTTTTGAGATAGTTTGCAATTTAAATTTGAAAAATATTGTGAAATTGAAATATCCTTTAATAGAAAATATACTCAAGAGTTCTTTTAACTCCTTTACTACATTTTAAAAGAAAATGTAGATCAAAATGATCTATTTACACCAATACTTGGTAATAATGGTTGTATGATACTTTTTATTATTATTTATATGAAGATGATAGATTTGTTACTTTTCACATTGCAAACTATCTCAAAAATATCTATGTCCTTGCATATTAGTTTGTTTACCAAAGGAAATCTTGGAACTTCAAGAAATATGGTGTATATATATAGACACACACACACACAAGCCGTTTCAGTAAATTTTCCACAAGCATATATAGTACACACGCGCACACAAGATTTTCATAAGTGCTGTATAATTGGTATACATTATGCGATAGTCAGGATGACTTTGTACGAAGAGGTAGGGATGCTTTCTTTAACGTTTTCAACACCCAGATCTTGTTGTCCGTCTATAATGTTTCAAGTGTTTAATTAATTGACAATCATTGGCTGCACAAGTGTCTTATGAGCCAAAGTTGAAAGGTCACGGGTCAAAATAGGAGTGGGTATAACTCAATAAACGGCTCATCATTTCAGATTTATAGTAGCTATTGGAGTAGAAACGTACTTAAGTCATATATAATAAATGCTCAATAAGAACAATAATGGGGTTGGGGGCTGTAAACCCTCATTTACATGTCCCTTGTTCCAAACTATCATCCCACAAAGTGTGGCTGAGATTGGTTCTGTGGCCTAGGAGTAGTTATATAACAGACATATTTTTGTGTTTTATATATATTATAGCCCTTAATATATCAGTTTTTAAAAAGTGTTTGAACAACTAACAGAAGTCTCCATTTATATTTCTTATATAAAACTCGTGTTTCATTATAGCCAAATATGCTATCATGAACATTAGAAATAAAATCACACTCAACAGGTATCACATATACTTAAACAACTTTGAAGATACACTATTTACGAAAACACCATAGTTTATAAAATACTGACCTACACATAGGTTTGATTATTATAAAGTAATAAGACTTTAGTCTTGTATATATCATTACAAACTAGAAATAACGTATTTTACCAAAAAGGTGTCTTTGTGTTACAAAATTTTCTATTTACAAATATTTATTTTCAATGCTATAGACGTTTTATTCAGCCGGTTTTAAGAAGAGACTGGTTTTTAGTCACGTGAAGACACCTCCTGCTCTTTATATTTCCTAACAATAAAAGTTTATTAACCCATTTAAGATGGACTTTTTAGACATTATTAGTGTGAGTAGAAATCTTTGAAAGATAATCATTGCAGACGTTTTAATTTACACTTAAAGTTCGTTTATAAGGTGTACTCTAAATCCACAAAGTTTTAGGTATAAATTTCCAAACCAGCAAGAAACAAGCTCTAGATAAAGACTTGTGAAAATATCTACAGAAAGGTGAGAATAGCAATAGTAAACAACTATTTATGTAGATACTTTAAACTTTAGTGGAACAAATCAACATGTAAAACTACACATGAAATTATTGTATATTATTTAGTGATTTAAATAAGCATCATTTTCAGGATGATGATTGGAAAGTATGTTATGCAAATTAAATGTAAGTTCAAACGCTACTACAGTACGTTAAATTCGTATTCATTCTACGTAATAAAAAAACACAATTGGCTATACTAACTGTCGCGTTCAATATTTATAAAAACGTAATAAAACTTTTCAGCACGTTAAATGTGTTAATACCACTATCCACCTAAACAAACACATAATAGTTAAAAATATAAACATAATTTAAGACAAGTTAAAATCTGTATGAAATCATATAAAAGTATTATAATACTGTCTGCCTTTGTAATACAAATAAATATATAAATGAGAACTACAATGAAATAAAATATATTGTGAAGAACACTTTTACTGTTATGCTAAAACAATAAAAAAAAGTACAAGTAGATTTATACTTCTAGGACATACAACTAAATCTAGACATTGATGAAATAATCAGAAGTTGAGACATCCTACGGTGATCTCATCATCCTATTAAACAATATGTTCATAGAAGCACCATCTGCTTATAGAACCTTAATAATACCACCCATCTTTGGTGTACACATCTTATAATACAATTAAATATATAAATGAAAATTATAAACGTTAGTTCAGACAAGTTGCAATATGTATGTAATCCTATGGATAGTAACACTATCCACATATAGAAACACTATCATTAATAAGACTATCCGCTTAAAGAACCTTGGTAATTACGATGTCTAGCAAGGTGCTTTCTAGCAACAGACAACTTCTGTTGTCAAGTGTCATGTACACCAATGATTACTAAGGTGTCACTGGAGAATTGTTCAGTCTTGCACTAATGTGTTTACTAGGGATGTTGGTCGTGTAGAAATCTAGGAATTCCTTCTGGAAGCTGTGTCTTCCCTATTTTAACTTGTGGGATGACAAAGTGACATGAGTAATAAGTGCATTTTAGGAGAATTGGCCCCATTGCAATATGTACATATAATTAATTCGATGTAGTTTAAAACTAAAGGAGATCTTGTGAAAACTCAACGTGTACAGCAGTGGTTCCCAACTAATAAACTGCAAAAATGTCCAGGTGATGGCGGGAATTAAATATCGTGAAAGAGACGATTTTCATAATTCATAACTTGTATACGTGTTAGGAGTAGGTGAAAAGTTTTGTTTTTTTCAAGTTCATTGTAAAAGTGATTCTAGTAATTTCAAAGCTTCTTGGAGTTGAATTAGAATACTCTATTATAGGTGTGTGTGCGCATATAATAGGGTACAAATGGTTGGGAACAACTGATTGAGAGAGTACTGCTCTGTTTTTTTGTGTATCCTCTGAAAAGTTTAGATTCGAGTTCTTTATTCTCTTTTCTTAATAGCCGGGTCAGAAATTTATTACAACTGATTGAGAGAGTACTGCTCTGTTTTTTTGTGTATCCTCTGAAAAGTTTAGATTCGAGTTCTTTATTCTCTTTTCTTAATAGCCGGGTCAGAAATTTATTACAACTCTATATTTTCTGCCATATTTCAAATTAATGTGGATACTGACCTTTATATTAAGAATGTACCCGAGAGTATTACAGTTATAGTGTAAACGAATGTGGGCACTAATATGCACTGTAAGAAGGGAATGGTAAAGTAAAGGTAGGCATAAGATAAAGTAAACTGAATAAAAGTGTCTTCGAGGGTTTTTCAATTTTATGATAAGTTTAACTAAAATTTGAATAAAGATTTTTGGCAGCAAATTCCCATGATTTGGACTTTAATACAATACCTTCATAAGAACATATAAAATTAATAGTTTCGTAAATTTATTATTCAAAACTATATGGATGTATAAACTGGGAGCACTTCTTACACGGCTTTGTTAACATTAAAGTTTAACCAGCTACTACTGTCTTAAAAAAAAAAAAGTCACTGTACACTGAAGTTCCAGACTACAGAACAGAAAATGCATTTTATTAAACATTTTGTAAATGTTATAAATAAAACGATTCCAACGTGAAAATCATTACATTTGTTTTAAGTTTCAAAAAATATTCCAAATCGTAAGTTTAAATGATGGAATTTAAAATCTGCGTGTTTTTTTTCTATACGTAACTATATGCTTAGCAGTAATGACTGGAAGTACTATACAAAACAATTGTAAGATAATTGGAATTAATCATATTTTGGATATGACAATGCAAGTAACTTGTGTTAATCATACTCTGTAGTTTTATATATGTTAAGCATCTGAAATGTAAATGATGGGACACATAGCCTATAACAGACATATTTGGTAGGGGTAGCTTTCACTTCATTATGGAGTGTAGTCACTATAAATAAAACGATTAGTCTGTCATTTAAGTCGAATGCTTAAAAGTATGAGTGTTAATATAGTTCTAGAAGACCACTCCTCTGAAATCTCAATGAATCGTTTCCTAGCTCCTTGTGACAATTGAGCTAACTGATAAATTTAAATTTAGTAGTTAAATTGTACTTTGGATTTAGTAGTTAAGTAAAAGCCGATATATAATCAGTTTATGATATTTGCCAACAAGAGTGATACACACAGTTTTCTTTTTTTAAACACAAATACGTTTTAATATACAAACAACAATACAATAACAGTTATTACAAACGATGATTTATCAACAAAAGTTTCACAAACTTGCAAGCAATATAAAGTCTTCTATCTAGTTTGGAACTTCCTTGATATGTTATCGAGGATTCACGATGAGCGAGTTGACATAGGTACAATTCACTTGGTAGGGAGCTAGCTAGCCCTGTAGTTCTCGCTGATTATACGTCGATTACAGGTCGAGTTTCACCGATGACGTTAGGTAATGTTTTCTTAAAAGTACTAATATTTGATGTGAATCCATTACAGTTAAATGATTTATAATGTTCGAAATTTATAAACGTTTCTGATTAGTAAGCATTAATCACAGTTGTAGCTTACGAAGTTTATAATAATAAACCAATAATAGATACTCTCCTTGGCACGTTGTGTTGGTTATATTTATAGCCATGTGGAGGTGTTCTAGAAATTTCAGTTTTATGTAACAATACTGATCTATATTTAAGCATTTACATATATACATTTATTGTTGATTCTTACTCTCGAGAATCTTTTACAACTTTGGAGAATAGGTGGGAGTTTAGCAATACATATTTAACAGTATAAGGTATGCACGTTTAAAATATAAACAAATGTTGATATTAATATATATATATATATATATATATACACTAACAAATTCGTTACAGTGCAGACGTATCTTTCTCTGCCTCCTTCAAAGTCGTTCACACTGTTTTTTGTCTTCTGTGAATAAATGAGTTGACAAAGTCAACATCTACTCCCGTCTCTGTCCCCACCATTGCTCCCAGTGCTTGCACGAGTCCATCTTCTTTGGCCTCGAAATGCAGAACGATTATTCGTTGATGCCCTCAGTTGCTGGAATCTACGTATACTGACAGATCTGCCCACTTGACCCAGGGCAGGATCCATGGAGGTCAAAAGATCTTCTAGTAAAGAAAAACGGCGTGGTTGTAAACAGAAGGGTTCTCTGTCCAGTTCCCCTCCACCTAAATAACAATGGCCACTTTGATTCAGTGGAACTGTCGAGTTTCGATTCTAATCTGGATGAAATTAAGGCTTTGATCGATTCCTATCATCTCGTGTGTCTTTCCTTGTAGGAAACATTTCTGAAACCTGCTGATACAGTCACCTTTTGGCAGTTTGCTTTATACTGGTATGACAGGTTATGTGATGAACAAGTGCATGGAGGGGTTGCATTGCTGGTCAACCAGCACGTGTCCATCTTGTTTGTGCCACTCGATACACCCTTGGAGTTTGTAGCCATCCATGTCTCCTTGGGTCATACCATCACTGTTTGTTTTCTACCTATCTCCAGGAGAGACATGATCAATCAGACCTTAATGTTCTCATAGAACAGTTGCTGTCTCCCTTTGTAATTCTGGGAGACTTTAATGGACACAATCCCCTCTGGGCTGCTGCTTATATTGGTGGGAGAGGTTGTTCCATAGAACATATGCTCTCAAAGCACAACCTTTTACCTTCAATACTGGTTCCTTTAGCTATTTTCATGCACCTAGTCAGTCATTTACTGCTATTGATCTATCTAACTGTTCCCCTTCACTTTTCTCTCATTTTTCTTGGAGGGTTGAGAGTAACCCACGGGGCAGTGATCATTTTCCTATTGTTTTGAGGGAGACCGGCTGTGGTCGATGTCACCCGAACGGGGTGCCACAGACCAGACAGACTGGCTCTCTTTTGCTTCTCTCTCTTTCTCTCAGAATTCTATCCTGCTGGTGTTAGTCTCCTATCTATTAATGACTGTATGGATACAATAACTGATTGCACCATTCATGCAGCTGTTCATTCTATTCCCAAAATTTTGACACGTTTCCCATAGTATCTTCGTCCATCGTGGTCTCCAGAAGGCTCAGTAATGGGTCTGGGATACCTTTTGCAGGTATCCCACTCTTTCTAACTGCATTGCTTTCCAGCATTTCTTCTACCACCATTTGCAAAGTCATATGGGACAAGATTCGGAAGGTCATTGGGAGGTATGCTTCCCATCTGTTTTCCATCTTGCTCTCTAATGGCCAGGAATTTGCCAATGTGCAGAGCATCACTGATACTCTTGGCAATAGCTTTTCTCATGCTTCTGGCACTTCTGTTTCTTCACCTGCCTTCTTGGACATAAAGTCTCAGGCAGAGCATTCACCTCATTCCTTTTGGGCTGATTGTCTCTACGATTATAATCGCCCCTTTACAATGCTGGAATTGAAGCTTGCTGTTTGTTGATGAGGCAGTACACGGGTTGGACCTGATGATGTTCACTATATGATGCTGCACCATCTCTCTTCTGCCTCTCTTGCTATTTTTCTGGTTGTTTTCATCCAGATTTGGCAGGAGAACGTTTTTTCTTATGCTTGGCACCAATCTATTGTATTTTCTTTCTATAAGCCTGAAAAGGATCCCAAGTTTCCTTCTAATTACCGTCCAATTGCTTTGACTAGCTGTCTCTGTAAGGTCTTAGAGAGGATGGCTAATGCTAGTCTTGTTCGGATCCTCGAATCAAACAACCTCCTCTCGCCCACCCAGTGTGGGTTCCGTCTACAGTGCTCTACCATAGACAACCTAATTCGACTTGAAACCTCGATCAGGGAAGCCTTTCTCAAGAGGGAACATCTTGTTTCTGTTTTCTTCGATCTTGAAAAGGCTTATGACACTATGTGGAGGTATGGCATTTTGCATGACTTCCACTCATATGTGTTGTGTGGCCATCTACCCATTTTTATTCACAAACGTTTACTCAACAGGCGATTCTGAGCCCATGTGGGTTCAACACTTTCCCGTTATTTCACACAGGAATTTGAAGTCCATCCGGACTGTGTCTTGAGTGTCACACTTTTCAGTATCAAGATCAATGCTATTCAACACAACTTCCTCCAACTGTTGCTAATTAACTCTACACTGATGACTTACATGTAGGTCGTTGAACACGAGGTTTATTAAATGGCAGCTTCAGACTGCCCTCAATTTCTTGTTGAAGTGGACCACTGCAAATAGTTTTACCTTTTCATTTTCCAAAGTCATTTGCATGCATTTTTGCCACCAACGGGGTCTACATCTCAATTCGGAGCTCCATCTCAGAGATGTTGTTCTTCCCATGGTCCCTGAGGTAAAGTTCTTGGGCTTATCTTTGACAGTAAGCTTACTTTCATTCCTCACATCAAGCAGCTACGTGTCAAGTGTACAAGGGCACTGGACATTCTCTGTGTCCTCTCTTCCACCTCTTGAGAAATGGATTGATGTTCTATGCTCAAGATCTGTCGTGCTCTTATTAGATTCAATCTGGTCTATGCTTCTGCCAGGACCTCAGCCTTGAAGATGCTGGACCCCATTCATCATCGGGGGCTTAGGCTTCACCATTCCAGAGTTTGAACACTGAGTCCCATGAACCTCCTCTTCACCTCTACTGTTTGCAACCTTCTCTATGGTATGCTACCAAGCTTTGATCCTTAACATGGCATCCCACCCAGGATTGTGTCTTTCTTCCTTGGTGGGCTGCACTCTTTCAGAACAGACTGTCTGCAATTCCTACCTTTGGCCTTCTTATCCAGTCACAACTGTCTGAATTGGGTCAGGCATTGGATGATGTTGTTGTCTCCATTCCACCATAGCTTATTACCATCCCCGAATGTGAACTTTCTTTGATTCTTCTGAGGAAGGCAAATATTCCAAATTCGAAGTACCATCTTCTCTTTGCTGATGGTTCGAAATCAGGTGACTGTGGGCTCTGCCTTGGTTTGTTGTGGCTCGATGGTTGCTCACAGGATCCCCTATACAGTTTCTGTGTTCACCGCTGAGTTGTATTTCATTTCTCTTGCCCTGGATCATGTAGATGCTATGCAATAGAGCATAGACTCTTAGCTCTCTACTAGCCCTGGAATCCACTTAATGTTAGTTCTCACCCTGTTCTCGCTGATATTGAACAATGACTGGCCCATTTTTCTCTATCTTCTGTTTCCATCCAGTTTTTCTGGATACCTGGCACTTGGTACTCACGAGAACGGGCTCACTGACACCGCAGCCATGCTTGTCTCCTCTGGTGCCGTCACGGCTGTGTATTTCTCCTATATGGACTACACTCCTGTAGTCAAGGCATAGCTTTATGCCAGTTGGATACCTTATGTTGCTCTTTGGCCATCTTGTTTCCGTAAGGATTGGAAGGAGGAAGATGTCTTGGTTATGCTACACATTGGTCACTGTTTTTTAGCTCGTCGTTTTCTTTTATTTGGTACTGACCCACTAATATGTAGCCTTTGTGACATTTTACTGTCGTACTGTTGTTACAACCGTGAGCATTGGATGGTGTCATTGGCGATGGTGACTCTGTCCAACTTGATCGTGTTTTTAGCTTTTTGCGGGTTTTAAGCCTTTTTCGTTCTATTTAAAGCTTTTTTCTCAATTTTGGACATTGTTTAGTTTTAACTCCATTTATTTTTACATTTTATAACAATTTTACTTTTCTGGTTTTTACCGGTTGTTTTGCACAGATAGCCTAGTTGCCTTGCGCCAAAAAACGCCAAACAACGTTTCCTAGCAGCTTAATGTGTGGAGTCATTGGAAGGGATGTGACACCCCTCTCTAGACCCATGTGTGCTTGATGTGATTGTCGTCTGGTGAGAGTGCAGGATATATCCATTGTTCCATCTTCTCTTCAAAAAATGTGCTAACCAGTTTGGCATGTTGGGAGCAGACGTTATCATACATTAGGCTGAAATTGCGTTTATTAACGATTTCAGGACGTAGCCCTTATTGGTACCAACGTACAGTAAGTAGATATCAGTATGTCTGTCAGTATTTATTTCTCCCAACACCATATTTCCACCACTGCCATATGCATTATATTCCCGCATTAAAGTGAAATTGCATTTAGTTTCACATTCTCTTTAAATTAGTGTATATTTATTGTTAGGCTACAGAATGAAGCACGACATTTCTGCAAAACGAATATTGCCCCACTGGACCTGTTCTTGACACCATTGCATGTGAGCTATTTCGTTCTTTCTTTTGTGTGAAATGCACCGTGTTTGATGCCTGGTGTCCAACCAGACGTTGTGGAATATGTTTCTAACTATTTGAGCACTGACGTGTTGTGGCATTGAACATCTGATTCAGTCTTGAAGCAGAAGATCAACACTTGTAGTCAATTGATTAGTTTTCATTCGTTTGATAGCTGTCTTCATGAGTTAAGAACCTAAATGTCTTATTTAAGTTAAAGTAATGATACATGAACAATTTTGAATGCTTTAAACTCTGTGATTCACTTCAGAGGGAAAGCTGAGATCACTGTATGAACATAGTCTGAAATACTATTGTTACGTCTCCGTTTGTTAATTAATTTTTCC
>NW_013666209.1:438512-444370 GCF_000517525.1 Limulus polyphemus
ATTCAATGTCTGATTTGGATAATAAAGAACTCAGTGGTGACTGACATTATTTTTCAACAATATTTTTTCCTTGTCGTATTAGAAATTGATTCTAATGATTATTGTTTTATAAATTGTATATCGTATGTTTAATATGGAATTTTAGTGTATGACGGACGAGAAGACGTAATATAATTTACATATAGTAAACTGACTTACGATAGAACCTGGTGGTACCGTAGGTTTAATTTCAAAACACTAAAAGAAATGATTATTATTATTATTAATTTTAGTTCCTTCATGTCAGTTATTAAAAAAATATTCAATACCCAAAATAACAAAGAAAGAGAATGATTAAATATGATTACCTTGAACATAGACCATTCGAATGGCATAAAAGGCTCTTTGACTGTGTAATAATACAGCTGAGAGTAGCGTGATATAAATCAAAACCTATAATAAATAATTTATGTATATTAATTTCCTTAAATTCTGAATATCTCTTAATAAATTGTTACTTTCCAAGTAATGATATAAGAGTTCAGTACTTGCATTTTTAACAACTAGTATTAGGGATTTTTATATGGTTTTGTGTATTCATCCCTACCTTGTTTCTATACCTTTTGGCATTCCCATCTCTACATCATCCTTCTTTTTCTTTTCTTTTTTTTTTGTTTCCGCGCCTTCAAGTGGCACAGCGGTATGTCTGCAGGCTTACAACGCTAGAAACCGGGTTTCGATACCCATGGTGGGCGAAGCACAGATAGCCCATTGTGTAGGTTTGTACTTAACTACATACAAACAAACTTGTTTCCCCTCTTTTTTTAAGCAATACCAATAAATATTTTATAATGAATGGCAGTCGCTATGAGGACAACAGTTCTAGCTTGGCGTGATGAGTTGTCTTGATGGACATCATGTGTTAAAGTTAGTGAAACGCTATACTGCTTTTACACTCCCCAAGTTAAAATGCAACATTTTGATGTGTAAATAATCGCAGCAACTTCAAGCATTGGTGAGCTAGCCCTTCTGACGCCAGAATATGAATAATCAGTAGAACATTTGGCTGTTACGCTACTCACCAGTTCTCCACTTTAGCGATATTTTTGGCTAAACTGTAGGTCTTAATGACTTTTGAAAACTTCGAAAGTCTAACTTAGGTGTTTATAAAAGTCTCTTAGGTTGTTATAAGAGAGATTTGAGACTATGATGAGCAATACATAATATGCGGCGGCCATTTTCGTTCCGGCCCATCCCTACATACTAAGCAATATCGTGCTTAGTAATAATAACGACAAATGATTATTCAAAAATATTCTTTATCAATCAATCCAAACGATTCGAGATTTACCGACAAAAAACAATTGTAGAAACTGATTTGAAACGTTCTTATATTCTATTGAGAACCTAAAGTGACAGGTTATAAAATGAAGATTAACAAAGCAACAATCTTCTCTCTCTCTCTCTTCCTCCTCTTCTCGTTAACAATGGTAATGATGACGCTAAACAATTGTTTGGCATTGATACAGATGCTTAGAGCGTTCAATCCGCGTTTTACTATGTTTTCTTCCACTTTCCTCTTGGAGGGGAAGACCGCCAATTTGAATTTCTTATTACACACAACTTGACTAACGGTGAAAGGGCTCTTTCAATAAAGTTCCCCGGTATGACAGGGGAAATTTATTGAAGTTTAGCTTTGGATTTACAACGCTAAAATCAGGGGTTCGATTCCCTTCGGTGGACACAGCAGATAACCTGATGTGGCTTTGCTATAAGAAAACACACTCTTCCAATAAAATAATTGACACACTACGTTTTCAGTTTTTGTTATACTCATGCATAGAACTTAAAGCCTGTTTTAGTAAGGTTGTTATTTGGTTTACTAATATATTCCTGCTATATCCGAAGCCGATATGCAGTAATTCAGATATGAAAGTAGGCAAAACCAGCTCGAAATACTAACGCGCATAGAAACAAACCATGATAAAAAACATGCTTATTTAGAACAAAATTATCTGTGTGTAGTATACATATAATGTATGCAATTTTAACATGGGACGGTGGCCATGTAAGTAACTAAATGCCTTTCCTTCTCTCCCCAGTGGGACAGCAGTAAGTTTACGGAATTATAACGCTAAAATCCTGGGTTTGATTCTACTAGGTGGACACAGAAGATAGCCCAATGTGTGGCTTTGCTCAGAAGCAATAAACAAACAAGCCTTTCCTTCTAGTTTTCTGTTGTTCTGAGTCATTAATCTATACTATCATTTGCACTTTCTTGTAGAAAAGTTTTCTGTAAAACTGAAAACTATGTGAAAGGAGACAGAAATGTTTTCCACTTACAGTTTAGGTGATACATTGATACTACAACCTCTTGATTTTCAGTACAAATGACAAGCAGTGACATGGGTAGTGCACACACACCCTGAGAGAGAGATAGAGAGAGAAAAGACATTGTTTTGTGTATATAATAATATTTTTAACAGTGTTGGGTAGTGCTATGGTGATTTAACACACAGATCCACAGAACTTAAGACATATTAAACAGTACTGTGGATTTCTAGTAAAGGTACCATCCCTAGTACAGAAATACACACTTATTAAATTTGAATGTGAATTATTGTGAATAAAGACAGTTTCGTTTTATTACGCATTATATGGAGTCTCTTTCATTCTTCCAAGTCAGAGAATTCAGATTTACTCTGTTTAGTATTTTCTAAACCCTTGCAATTCTACAGATACTACGCAAATACTCTTAGTCTTAGAGAAAACCATTGTATCTGAGAATAAAACAGAATAGGTAGAAAGAAGAGACTTTTGGTGTTGTGACTAGGATTTTATTTTGTAGAGTTTTCAGTTTGTTTTTCAATGCGTTTCTTTGTACTCTTCTTAACTTTTTAATAATTAAGTTTAAAAAGACTTTGTTCTTGAGGAAATGGAATTTCCCATGAGTCAAAGAACTTAAATCAAGAAAGAAAATTCAGTCACTGAGGGAAGACAGTTGTCTGAGAGAAGTCCTTTCCCGAAAGTCGGAGTTTCTTAACTGCAAAGGTCTATAACTTCTTTCTAATTGCACAGCTGACACGGGAGACACAGCTGACAGAATAGGGTGCACCTAGAATGATGTATAAAGTTTTCCTGAAGAATGATCTTAATGCATGTGAGGCACTGGTGACTGAAGTTCGTCATGGTGATGTGTGATCTGGGAGTCTGAGACTGAATGAGGCAGTCTTTTCAGGACTCCCTGACTTTTCTTGGTCATAGTAACCCAATCTAGATATGTTGAAAGCAGCTGAGAGAGACTGGACGTGCCACTGGTGGACAACATCTGCCTGAGCTATTTCACCAGTGGGTGAGACAGAGGGGAACCAGTTGGTATAGATGGTTATCCACGGAACTGTTGTGAGCCTTTCAAGGGCAAACATGGGTCATGAGAAGTTTGGGATTCTGCATTATAGGTGGATGAGCTACCAACGATAACTCATTCTACCATCATTGGGCATGGATCTAATAGTCGTCCAATTGTAGAGACCCTTGAATATGCTCATCACCCCATACTTTATCAGTGTTTAGGATATCTCAGCCTGACACTAACCAAGAATCCATTGGATAAAAGTTTATGCTACAACCGTGGGTCCACGTGAGCAAAGATAAACGGATCTGGGCAATTTCCTGAAACAATTTAAGTAAACCACTGCTTGGAATGGCTTGAATCAGAATCTTACCAAAATCTTACCTTTTTACTTGGAATACACGTGCTGATTGCAAGGGAAGCAAACTCTGGAATAGATTGTAAATATATCCTCTTTTGGGTGTGAGAGACATTCTAATCCTGATGGAGGCAGTGTTGTGATGAGGTTCAGAGTCATATCTTTAAATAAGTTGCAAGAGATAAAAATCCCACAGATCACCTTCCTTAAATGACTGAATGACGCCCGATTTGAGCTTTGCTGAGAATACACCAGCATCCAACATATTCTAGTGCTATGATGAAACCACGCTCGTTCCAGTTGATGGACAGGATTTCCTTGGTCCTCCTCTGATGTTTGTGCCACAGCAGATGCCAATGATGCCTTTCCTCGTACACCACTTGGTATAAGAAAACCAAAACATATGCTTTGGGTGTGGACAATTGGGCCACTTTAAAATATACTATCCATATCTTACCATGCAGCTAGGTGAGTAGGCTACCAGCTTCACCGGCTATATACCAGGTATAAGAGGTTCAATGGCAAGCTGAAGGTGCTGCTACTTCAAGTTGAATCAGATCACTCACTTGGAGAATGCAATATCTGATGGTGGTTAGCTTAGTTCTCTCAGGGCTAGATGATGTTTGGTATGTAAGGGGCCAGTGACAGTGGACCACATAAAAGTATTGTGCATGGAGCCACAATACATCCATGTACACAAGTAACCTCATGATGGAGCCAGAACATGTCCAGAAAGCAGGCATCATTAGAACAGATAGCTATCTGCCCAAAAAGTGACCAAGTTCCGGTGTTGTATGCATTTATGGCTAGTAGGCTATCCAGCTTCCCACTGGAATGGGCGTTGGTGTGGTAACCAAGACTAGCGATACTGCGAGTGTTGTTTCGCTCATGCTGTTCCAAGAGCAAGTACATGTTTGCCAACACATCTGAAGTAACTAGATGATTATTGTGCAAGCAATCTGGATTCAACCCAGTGCCAGAAACTCGTTGACATGCTGACTGCATATGCCAGTGTATTTATGATAACAAATGACTGATTGAGTCAAACAAACATAACTCGCTATTACATAGATACAAACAAAACAGTCTGATTAACCAACTGCAATTCAGGTTTCTTTGTAACACTAGGATATAGTCAATGCTTGGATAAAGTGGATGTTAAAGGAAAGAATAATACAACTTTCACAGAATATGTGTTCATCTTCAGTAGTGATTATCAGAAAGTAGGAGGGTGCACTAAAATTCATTACATACTTTAGGTGGATGAAGACAGTGACTCTTGCTAATGTAGACAGGTGAATGTTTAAATGCTTTAGAATGTGTCCCTCAGATTCAACACTTTAAATTGGCACTAAATGCTGACAAGTCAAATTGTAACAAGAGCAGATATAAGATGTTTTGTTCTCGAGATGATTTTTATGAATTTTTCAGCAGCAATTTGGCTTCTTTAATGCGCCATCATATTCGAGAGACTAAAAAAGATTATACTTAAGGTGCTGCAATGAGAAAAATATCAAGTATGTGTTGATGATGTTTTTTGTGTTCAGCTGCATATTTGAGTCTGCTGCTGAGAACCTGAGCATGGCACTCCAGCAAATAAGAAAAGCAGGCTTAAAGCTGAATCCAGGGAATGGTGTACTCACATGCACACACAATGAATTTCTTGACCATATTGTAGGTAAATATACTGTTTCTCTTTAACCTGCATAGATCACAGCAGCAAACAAGAGGTTCCCAGTTTCCTTGGTTTTATGCCGTATTACTGCCACACTATTATCTATTTTCACTGAAGCTGAAGTACATTTTAGATAAACAGAGAAGTCAATCGACCATTTTAGCTACTAAAGGAGAATTTAGTTGAAGTTCCAGTGTTGGTGTATCTATAAAGACTCTGCAAATCCTTCTTGGATATTGCTGCCAGCATCAGTGAAGTTGGGCACTGTTGTGGTAGTTACAAGATGTAGTTGAATGTGACTGCATGTGCTAGTCATATGCTAGTGGCTTCCGAACAACAGAGAAAGAACTGCTTGTAGTTGTGGTCTTTATCAAACACTATCGACGCTACCTGTATAGTAGAAAGTTAATCATGCAGGTGGAACATGTATCACTGAAACGACTTGTGCACCTCAAATATCCGAAAGTATTGACTGTACATTGGATCACAAAGAT
>NW_013666209.1:444792-462459 GCF_000517525.1 Limulus polyphemus
TGCTAAATTAGGGACGGCTAGCGCAGATAGCCCTCGTGTAGCTTTGCGCGAAATTCCAAAAAACAAAACAAAAAAAACAAACAAACACAAAGATGAAGAAGAATGACTTTGTTGTACTACGCTGCCCAGGCTCACAACATGGAAATGTCGATGTGGTGTCTCACCACAAAGGAATACCTGGTTGTTTCATTGAATATCCGAACTCTAATCACCATGTGGGAGGTAAATAAATATCTTCCATAGTCACTTGAAGTGGTACAGTACGATATTCCACTAGTAGTTGGATACCACAATTAATGCTTCAAGAGCTCCAGGGAAAGCAACTGAAGGATCCAAATCTAGCATAGTCACTCTTTGCCATGCGGACGGTGAAGCATAGCCAGCACATATTGAGGAATGTAACATGGATGCACTTACACAAACATCTACCTGTACAGGAAAGTGTACTGTAACATTGTTATTAACGAACAAGATGGGGTCCGCAACCTGTGTTGCAGCTACTGGTCCTCAGAGCTCTCTAGGCAGAAATTTCTTTAGACTTTGCATAACACGAAGTCTGGAGGCCAGCACTTGTGCTAATGTGTGATGACAGTTTTACTGGCCCCACTTGAGTTGAGACATTAAAAAAATGGTGAAAAAATGTTATTGTTTATGCTGCCCAGAGGAAAGCTGGTTGTTGGTTCTTGAATAAATTTACATGGATCTGGAGCTAATTTCAATAGCCAGCTACTATCTGACTTATTTAAAGTATTGGATCTAGTGAGAAGATGTATTTAGCTTTATCAGCGGTATGTCTGCGGAATTACAACGCTAGAAACCGGGTTTCGATGCCCGTGGTAGGCAGAGCACAGATAACCCATTGTATAGCTTTGTGCTATCAACGCCAACAGAACCGATTAAGACAAAAACGTACGTTATGATGGTATATTGCACAACAGAACAGAGATTGACTTGTTATTCTATGAACATGCTTATATAAGGCCAAAAATACTTCTCCTTGTGGATGTGTAGTATGGCCTCTTCCCAAGAACAGATGTGCCACAGTATATGCACAAAAATGTGGAGTGGTTAAGGTCTGTGTTAGTTGATGGGCAAGAGCTGTGCATCAATAACTAGCAAAGGCTGCAATATAGCAGAAAATATGCCACAATAAGAGATTTAAGGGACGAACATTCCAGCATGGAGACTGGGGTATGGATTTAATATTTGCTTATAGTACTAAAGCAGCAGAGTTCTGGCTGGACAGATTCTTATCTCATTCTCTGACAAATTGAACTTTGATGCACGAGTTATAGCAGTCGCATGGTATACACAAACATCTGCAGCAGGTTCATTAGCTGTGACTAATAATCGAGAATGAAGAATTAAAATATGATGAGCAGTGGCAAGAATAGGCGCAAGCAGGCTAAGCAGTTGCTTAGAACTCTGGGATCTTTTCATTAGAACTTTGTGTTTTGTATGTTTTAGTATTGTGCGATTTTTTAAAAGTGTTTTTATGAAAACGATCCACAAAATATCACTGAGTATGGATGGACGTTTAAAAATCGCTGAAGTAAGACACTTTTCAAACAGGCACTCGGGGCGTACATGTGCACTGATTAGTTACTATACGCACTACACATACAGTGTGTACGATTTTAGAAAGATATTAGCGTGTGAATAAAAATGACTTTTAACAAGACAAGTGAATTAGTATGTGTTTGTTGGTGTATTTTTGGTTTGTGAAAATATTTTAATTAGTATTTTTAGGTGGTGAGTGAAGAGTTCAAAAGAGTCTAGTCCTGCTTTGGGTCCTCAATGGGCTAAATAACATTTTTTCATTGAAAACATTGAATGCAGTGTAGTAAACTGTATTTTTTAATTTTGTTATTTAAATTTTAGCTAGCGGGTATTTACGACAATTCCGATCAAAAGGTTGAATTAGATAGGCCTAAGACATACAGAACGTTGAAGGATGTAAAGTTGCGTGTACATTCTAAGCTAGATTATAAATATGAGATAGTTGTGAAGTTGTGTAGAGTTGTTTCGAGAGAGTTTCAAAAGTAAAGTTAATTAAATAATAGTCGAGAAGATAGAGAGAATTTTTTCGAAACAGAGAATTAAATAAATCAATGTGTTTTCGTAAAGCATTTAGATATGTGTTTTCTAACGCTCTTATGGAGCTATTTTATACAAGTAAGTTTATTTGTCTTACGTTAATTAACGTCATTTGTAACGTAGGCGTATAAAAATTTACGGCAATGTACAAGTGTTCAATGTCATAGAAACGTTAAATGTTATTTTAATTTATTATCTTTACGTCGACTGGTTGTTCAATTCTTTTCGCCAGATAATTTAAAAGAAACCACAACCGAAAGAGCAACAATGCCACAAAATATAAATTACATAAGCTAAATATTAATGATACAATAATCAGATGAATATCAAACTTCTTAACAAATCGATCAGCCAAAGTCAAAGTCAATGACATAATTTTCTAAAGCATTCAACATCACAGCAGGAGTGCTGCAATGATCCGCCCCTCCTATATATCTTATTTGTTAATGATACCCCCTTCTCCAAATTAACATATACATACCACTCCCAATATGCCGATGATATTGCAGTCTGGAACATATCGAGCAACCCTATCATTGCCACAAATCACTAGAACTAGTCCTCAAATGGTGCAACAAATAGCGAGTAATAATTAATCCAACAAAAACACAAGCCATAGCTTTCTACAGAAAATTATGCAAATACGTGAATACACTCAAGAATATTAAATGAATGCTAGTAAATACAGAAATAAATATTAACAATAATATAACGTTTCTAGGAATTACCTTTGATATCAGATTAACATGGAATAAACACAATCAGCAAGTGTATCAGCTACATAAGTCTTATTGCAGGCAAACACATGAACTGCACACCCACAACTGCGATAAAAATATACTTTTCATGACATGAGTGAAATAATATGCTGATTTAGAAACACCCAATAGATAAAGTGTAATGGATCATTCTCTAGGTGAGTGTGACGTAGTCGTCCATTCAAATTATTTTAAGATCTTAAACAAGAGCTAGTGATGAACAAAGCCTCTGTATAAAAGAGAATCTGTTCATTCATAAGCTGAGATCAAAAATTAACCAGGTTACTTCAACTTATAAATTGCTACTTGTTCTCTAACTTTAAAAAGGCTTTTTGGCAATTTACAATTATCTCAAACAATAATTGTGGGTATGAATATTGTGAAAAAACTCTGGTAAGCACCAATGAAGTTTGCTGATGTTATCATTTTATTTATACAAACGTAATCATTAACTTTTGATGATCTAACACATTTTAAAGCAATTTTATTCAAATGAGTTTCTTCTTCAACAATGGCTTTTCCAGGTGACATGTCTTCAGCAGCATCATTTGTTCTGTTGTTCATTTCGTTCCAACTGAAATACCCTGGACCATGATAATGCCAAAGCCTATTGGCATGCACCACCTTTGGCTTACCTCGCCGACCACATTTTATTCGGAAAGTCACGTCTGAGAGACGATCCACTATGTCATATGGGCCTTCCAATGAGAAGACAACTTAGGAGACTTCCCTTTGGTCTTCCTGGGATTATACAACCACACCTTGTCTCCTGGTACAAAGCTGACTTCAGTAGATCTTTTATCATAACATAGCTTCATGGAATCAGCAAACGTTTTTAAGTTTGAACGCACTTGATGATGAATATCATTCATCCTTTGAGATAACACTTTCACGAACTCTGGTACATTTTCAGGCAACTCTTCATAAGGTGGGCATCCTGTTATTAGGTCCACTGGCAACCGAAGTTCTCGACCAAACATCAGCTTGGCTGGAGTATATCCAGCGGCTTCATGCTCTGCTGTTCTATAGGCCATCAACAGTGGAGGGAGTAAGACATCCCAATCATCTTGGCAGCTATTACAAAACTTTTCCAATTCCTGTCCCAGTGTCAGTTGTACTTTTCTACCATCCCATCAGACTGTGGGTGAAGTGGCGTTGTCCTGGTCTTTTGTATGCCAAACAACTTGCAGCATTCATGAAACACAGCGGATTCAAATTTACGGCCTTGATCAGAATGCAGTTCGTATGGAACCCCAAAGCTGAAGAAGAAATCACCAATAGCCGAAGCTACAGTTGTAGCTTCCTGATTTGGTATTCCATATGCCTCAGACCACTTGGTGAAATAATCCACCACTACACAAATATACTTGTTTCCAGCACGAGTTCGGGGCAAAGGACCAACAATGTCAATGGCTACTCTTTCCATTGGTGTGCCAACTTGATATAACTTCATTGGAGCACGTCTCTTATGCTTGGGTCCCCTTTTAGCATAACATGTACTGCATGTCCTGCACCATTCTCCCACATCTTGCCTCATACCTATCCAGTAAAATCCGTGCTGTAGGTGACTCAATGGCTTCTTAACTCCAAGATGTCCTCCTGTTAAACTATCATGGGATTGACGCAGCACAACTTCCCGTAATTTTCTCGGTATAACTGTTTGCCAGGTCGTCACTTTCCCATCTGTAATTTCCCATCTTTGAACAAGAATGTCATCTTCAAGCTTCAACTGGTCCCGTTGTGCCCAATAGTTCTTTGTCATAGGGTTTAATCTACACACCTTCTCGCAAGCAGGGTGCAAAACACTTGCTTGTAGAAAATCAATTATTGGCTTCAAATCTCGGTCTTTCTCCTGTTCTGCTTTAATATCTACACTTGGTCCACTTCACCATCATCAACTCCTTCAGTCACTTTGACTTCAGCTTGATGGCACTTGGTTAGTCCAACCTCTCTTTTAACACTTTGTTGTTCCCAAACGTCATTTTATTGAAGTTAACTACACACTTCCTCGGTAGTAATTAGTCCAACTCTGATATGCATGGGTCTTCCATGTCAGCCAAGTACACTTTGTGTCTGTCCTTCATACCCATGAGCTCAATAGTTACCCACACTGGTTCCCACAACTTTGCATAATGTCCTGTCACACCACAGGGCTTCTGTACAGCTTCTGGTACTCCTTTGTGATATAGCACCTTGATAATCACAAGGGTTTGCTGAGATGCAGAATCTATGACAAAGTTGCACTTTTGGCCATCCAGCCTTCCTGTTACGTAAGCACTACGCATGCTTGCCATTTTACACTTAGCTGTTGAGACTTTCGCAATGGGGTTGGTGGGCGTCCCTCAGGATGATTTATTGCTAGTATTTTTCTTACACTGGCTGCTCATATGTCCTTGCTCTTCACAGTTCCAACAACCTTTCTGGGTAGCAGCCTTTCTTTCTGTGGCATCTTTCCTGTGTTGAAGTTGCCGGCATTGAGCTCCCTTGTGCCCAGGTTTGTTACACTTTTTGCTTCTCTCTTAGAATTTACAACAACTAAAACCAACTTCATTTTCAACAACGAACATTTCCTTCAAATAGATGGTTTAAGTATGGGTAATCCTGTTTCGCCCATTCTTGCCAATATATTTATGCCCCAGATCGAAACACAAGCCATACATTCTGCACCTCATCCCCCACTATACTGGTACTGATATATCCATGACACTCTTTGAACACATAAATTCCATCATCCCAACTTTAAATTTACCATAGAACACGAAAACAATAAACAGTTATATTTTCTTAACCTCAACATTATTAGATCGGACACACAGTTTAAAACCAAAATTCATCGTAAGAACACACACACCGGCCTCTACATCCCCTGGAATTCCGCTCATGACAGCACTCAAAAACCTCATAAACACAGCTACAAGACTCTGTTCAACGGACTACATAAATGAAGAAATCAACCATATAAAGTATTCCTTCATTCACACCAATAAATTTCCACCAGCTATTGATGAAAAACTCTCCAACATTCCCCACTACAAAACTCAACTCACGAACAAAATTGATATGAACAAACTCAATAACAGAACATTACACTGCAATTTATATTTTGTCCCTGAAACCAGCTCAAGAATTATCCACACTTGGACAAAACTAGCCATTAAACACAATATTCGTGTCAACGTCAAATTATCTCAAAATACCCGGCGCTAAATTAAAATTTTTACTAAACAAAAATCATTTAGAATCACACAATACTAACGTCATTTACAAAATAACATGCAATAACTGCCGAGAATTCTACATCGGAGAAACAGGAAGAAAACTGGAAACCAGATTCACAGAACACAATAAAAAACCGTCCCATGTTTTCCACCATTGCAATTCATAAAACCATAGTATATCTATTAAAAACACAGTAATTTTAAACAAAGAACCAAACGAAAAATCAAGAAATCCATCTTAATTGAACAAAACAACCCTACTCTAAACCAACACCCCTAGGGTGCCAAGATATCTCTTCTAAGTCTTGCTACAGTATCGGTCATGTGACCTTTTTGTTCCATACTGTATATATATATATATATATATATCTGTGTCAGTGTAAGCTACTTGTACCTGATGATGACAAAACCTTGTCGAAATGCTGTACTTTTGCTGTTATGTGAAACTTATATTAAGGTTTTTCTTCATTACCCATTCAATCCGTCTCCAAGCATTATTAGTCTCAAAGTGGGTTCTTCGTCATCGAATCTGTATTTAGTATACTTTCTTGTATAAGGATTTTCTTTCTCTGTATTAAAACAGTTATTTTAAGGACTACTAATAAAACTTTTATGATCATGCACGAGAGCTGCAGATCCATCATTGTCCCCTACATAACGACTAGAGATGCTACAGGTAGTCACCGATAACATGAGTTCTGATTCCGAGTAATTAGCCACAAGTATTGATAATGATACGAACACCCGTACAATCTCAGCTCGAAGCCAAGACTCTCCACTCAAGGAAGCACAGAACAAGTATTGATAATGACACAAACACCAGTACAATCTCAGCTGGAAGCCAAGACTCTCCACTCAAGGAAGCACAGAACAAGCCAGTTGAACCCCTCCACCTGTCTCACCACGTTAGACCGCAACTATCAATGACGTACCAAGTGAAGCAACGACCAAGGAGAAACATCCACTGCCACTTCCAGTCACAACTGTGGAAGGAGTACCCATGGCTTTTCGACAACCAGACATAGCCCGACAATTGAAAACTTTGTTCCCAGCCACGACTTATACCGAAATTTGACGACTAGCTCGAGGAGGTGTTGTCTTCAGATATTAACACCCACGGGAATATGTTAAACTATTCAAGCCATGGCTAAAGAACACCTTCAATGGTGCCAAGATCAATGTACATATCCCAGGAGAACCAGAACCACCGAAGACAGTCACTATCAAAGGAGTCAGCAAGGATAACATGCCAGAGGAGATCCGAGAAGAGCTAGCAAGTCAGAGGATCGAAACAACCAGTGCCGACCGAATCAAGTCATTCAAGACTAGCCAGATGACACTACTAACCAGGATTACCATCAAAGACGTTGCTAAAGCTGACAACCTCATCATGAACCGCCTCAACCTGTGGTTTACCTCTACCTGGTAGAAGAAGCAAGAAACTCCATGTCTGTCCTGGTTCTGCAGTGTTACAACTACCACAAGTACAGACACGCCAGGGCAATTTGCACAACCTCGCCATGTTGCGTCAGATGTGAAGGTCTCCATCCCGTCACCAAGTGCCCAAGACAGAAAGAAGACTCATGCTGCACCAACTGTGGTAGATCACACATGGTTTCTTATAGAGGTTGCCTCAAATTCGCCCAGATAATCACCTTCGAGAAGAAGAAAACCCTACAACCATTATGACTGGCAACTCAACAAGAAGCCCATTAATTAGAGGGAACCTCAAGTTACCAAGCCTCGGCAGCGACCAACCCGCCCCATAGCCATGGCAGTCAACATCATCTACCCAGCCGACCTAACCAGTCACGACCAACAGCAACAAACAACAGACATACACTGACGTAACCAACATCCGACGACAGAAAGAGCCTGTCTCAAAGACACCAACTGACCACAGCAAGCTCATCGAAAGAATAATGTCTTTTGTGACGGACATTATCCTGTCAGCACTCTCACAGAGAACCATGATCCGTACTACATTGGGATCAGGAGCATTGAATTATACTCATTCAGGGACTACATCCTCAAGAGACTTGACCATCACCTAAACAGGTAAGATGTTAAGATTATCAACCAACCTTCACGGTGATTTATACTATAAAAATTTGAACTATTTGATCTGTTAGTAATGACAAATTTTACATCATTGCGATTCACGAAACTTTACTTTTAAAGAAATGGTAATTTTTACATGCCTTATTACAGAAGCCCAAACAAAAGAGGATACAGCCTTTTATATAATCCCAATATGAAAATTACCTTCCCGTCAGTAATTACAACTCACATGATGAATATATTTTGTGCGAGCTTCACCCAGCAAACCAATATAAAATCACTGTCCTAGCCTTATGTATATCACCGACCACAATACCCGATATAAACCGATTACAGAACACAATTACTCAAAACCCCAAGAATAATTATCATTACCAAACCTAAACTCAAAACAAAGATTTTCACTGTAGAACAAGCAACCGTAATTTCAAAATAGTCAACGACTTCATTATACAACATAATCTGATCATAGTCAATGACAACACGTCTAAATTCACACGCACCACAACGGAACACAAGAAATATTAGATCTTGCTATGATCATCCCAGCATTAATCCCACGCACATCTAACTTTAAAGTTCATGAAAACATTGATGGTGACTATAACCCAATCTCCATTACCACTTTCAATAGTCATAACTTGTCTGCATCCACTTTACCCAAAGTTTTTAATTTTACTTCTACCAACTGTGAAGCTTTTAGAAATGAAACTGACGCTCTACTACCCGAAATCCCTACCAAAGCTAACAATGAAACAGAAATTGATAGCTACAGCTCTCACTAAAGATATAACAGATACTACAATAGTCCTGACTCTGTCCGAACTCATGGAAACTTACGAATGAAATATCTTCTCACATTCACTGGTTACGCACACAGTTTATCACAACATGTGATCAATCAATCAAAACAAACACTGACCGTGTAAAAAATAGAATCCGCAAACTTATCAAAAATCAAAGAGATGTTAAGTGGGCAAATTGCTGTGCATCTATAAACAATTCACGACAAAACCTCACTGTGTTTTGGAAAACTTTAAGGCCATGAAAATAATAATATAGAGATTTCTAATTTGGAATAAAATAATATAACAGCAATTTCGGATCACAAAAAGCAAATATTTTTAGCAGAGTACTATAAACAAGTTTTTAAAACCTTTGATCCCCCCATTTTAATAATCAACATTACAATAACATAGAAACTTACATAGAAAACAACAACGAAATATTTTTAATCCAGTCTTTCCATGCACCACACAAACATCCAGATCATTTAATGTAGCAGACGTAGACTATATAACCAATCCTATAACTTTCACTGAAGTTAAAATCACAGTCCAAAAAATTAAAACATCTCACCAGGCTAGAATGCTATCCGCAATATAATTATTTATAACGATTCTGAAACCCTTCCATTATATCTTCGGCCATTTTTAAATCTATCCCTCAATTCAAGAGTCCCCCGGTGGGACAGGAGTAAGTCTTCGGATTTACAACGCTAAAATTAGGGGTTCGATTCCCCTCGGTGAACACAGCAGATAGCCCAATGTGGTTTTGCTATAACAAAACACATACACACCAATGGAAATGAACCGTAATTAAAATTTTACCAAAAAATACTCCTGCTGCTAAAGATTCGAAAAACTACAGGCCAATTAGTTTATTAGATAATATAGGAAAACTGTTAGAGAAGATAATCACAACGCGTTTATTATGGTACTTAGAAAACAACAATATATCAAAAGAAATTCAAAATGCATCGCGGAAAATAGATAAACAGCCGATCATATTGTAAGAATTACCGAATCTGTTATCCAGGGATTTAATAAAAAACATACAACAATAAGTCTCTTCTCGGACGTAAAGCAAGTTCTTGATTCCGCCTGGCACCAAGGCTTGAGATATAAACTAATCCAAAGTAAATTCCCACAACAGTAATGAGATGGATATCCAGTTTCCTGTTAAATAGAAAATCAAAAATCAAAATTAACAATTCCGAGTCCGATCTATTTAATTCACAGGCAGGTTTACCACAGGAGCAGTCTTAAGCCCTCCTTTATATGTCTTATTCCTTAATGATTGTTAGTTATACACGACTGTTTCAATTTAAGTTTAATGCGAGTGTTAAATTTAGTTATTTTTAGTTTATTTTATCGTGGGTTTGTTTACGTAACTGTTTACGAATCACACGTTGAGTAGTTCAATAGTTATGAATTGGTGATTGTTATAATATTGCGTCATGTTACTAGAACCTTCTGAGTTTTCTCGTTTTTTAAATGAGTATTATTGCAACATAATATCTAGTATTATGTGGAACGTTCTAGACCTCTGCCGGGGTATAAATACTCTTGAAACAGGACACTTTCGAGGACCCTGCAGAGATACATCTAGTTATATGTATAGAGTAAAGCAAGTTACTTTGAACTAGGTGCTTCCGTCACATTTTTAATCACGCAGTATTATCACACAACCGAATTTCCCTCAAGGCATGAAAAACTCACATCGACAGAAAGACAGTACACATCAAATACTTTTGGTTTTCTTCTTCCCGCTTTTCCATTGGCTACCACCGCTCCAGGTATAGTTAATGTAAATGTTAGCCTCCTTAGTTCCATTTTTAGGCATAAATATTGTTGCATCTCTGTTCGTTTGTTAATTTCCCGTAGAAATTCTTTCCGAGAAACTTCAGCGATATAAGTCCTTTCTTAAATAAAACTAGTTTATTCTTTTTCAGTACAACTTTGCAATACACAGAATTTCCACAGTCACTTTCAGTTAAACATACGCTATAATTCACAACGATTCACGCATTTTACTTACAGTCATTACCGCTCGCTTGACTCAATTATCTGTCTTTATATCTCTCTATCTGCAATTATATTTCCACTTTATTTGCCGGGTTTGTATACTAAAATAGAGGGCGCTTAAAAAAGACTAGAGTTGCCAGGAACAGTCGTGATCCTTCTAGAAACTCCAGCGCGCATGCTTCCAGAGTCACGTGACTTCCGCTGTCGTAATAATATCCTTCAACCACGAGCGGAATAAAGAGAAAATATTTTTTCTGAGCATCCACATGTTAGTTTTCTTTGAATTCGATGTCAACTGAAATTATTACCATGATCACATGAGAGGACCAACTGTCTGCATACCTGACACATACCCTTAGGACCATCCGAGAAGTGACAGTGGGGGTTGATGTTCGGATACTCCCCCCCCTCATGTCACCCCCGAAGGGTCCCTATGTCTTCTCCGTGCGTTGAACGGGTATATTAGCTGGAATTTATATTTCGCGTTGTTTAAGATTAATATTTGAAATAGTTCCGATTTTGAAGTACAATGCATCAATCTAAGTACGTTTATATACTTAATTCTAAGTGTTTTTATCATTATGTATTTTTAAAATAGAAATATATTCAACAGAAATGTTAATGCTAATAATCATTAAAAGAGATGAAGAAATAAATAAAATCTGTTTCAATTTGCAACTTTTGATTTTGGAAAGGTGGCGCTTAAGTTTGTATGCGCCATCATCCAAAATTTTCAGAAGATTGCTTATAGTTAAAAGTATCTTTCGTTCTGGGGTATGTATTTGGTGAGGAAATTTTAATGATATCTATAACATAATGTAGCTTTTCAGTTTAGAAATAGCATATAATGTTTTGCTTTTGAGTTTTTGTGCTATATTATAAATTTGAAATATAACAAAATGTATTTATTTAAAACGTTAGTTCAAATAGTTGGAATTTTAGTTTTTACTATTTAGCTTTATCATTTTTATAATTTCAAATTTGACGTGGGTTATAATGTGATTACAGCACACTTGCACAGGTTTCTTTACAGTTTAGTCAGCTACAAGTGAAGCTAGTGAAATTATAAAAGTACAGCAGGTGCATTGCCAGATTATTTTATTATACTATAATGTATAGTTTTCTGTCAGTACTGTAACATTTATATTACTATTAGATTATATAAATTAATAGTATTATTAATACCGCGATTGTACTGTATTAGTATATCTAGTGTTCCTGTATTAAATATAATGGTGGTTTACAATGCATAGCTGATGCTAGTAGTACTAGTAATAGTACTGCTACTACTTTTTAAACTTAGTACACTCTCATTCATTTTTGATAATTTAACAGACAATAGACAATTGCCATGGAAAGTAAAGACCAGTAAGTTTTACCTCTATAGTCTGATAAAATAAGCTTTGTAGTGAAGTATTACCAAAGAAAGCTAACATGGATTCACTGAAGGAAAATGTTGCTTTACTAAATTGTTAATTTATTTAGAATGTTACTTGTTATATGGATGATGGAAAATAAGATTTCAAAAACTTTGAGAAGGTGCTACACAGAAGATTGGGTAAGAAAATCACATAAGTAGAGCTTGGGAAAAAGAGTAGTAATTAGTTTTTAGGGTGGTTGGATGAGAGAAAGGAAAGATGTTTTTATTAATGGAGTCTAGTCAAAATGAACCCGTTACTCATGGAGTGCTTGCTTGGTTCTTTACTTTTTCCTTTTTTGCATTAATGATACTGATGGGAGTTTCATTAGTAAATTATTAAGTTTACTGATGATATTAAACTTGTGACTATTTATATCTGTTTTGAGGATGTTGAGGGACTACAGAATGACTTGGTGTTAAGTTTGACAAAAATTTTGGCAAATGACCTTAATTAAAGTAAATGCAATGTAGTGCAATTGATTTATCAAAATTTGGATCACATGTTCAGTATAGATTAGAACTTACTCAATTATATGACTGAAGAAAAGAATTTTGGCATAGTGATGGGTAAGTCATTCAAGCCATTGAAACAATGCATTGTTGCTGGAAATAAGGTGATAGAATTTTAAGATGCTATTGTTTACAAATCAAGGAGGTAATTATCTCTGTAACTGAAAGGTGGAATTGCTTTTGCAAGCAGAACTCTATTCAGCCAAGAGAAATTATATGATAACAGAATTAGAATTTTTTGTTTGGGCCATAGAAACATTTAAAATGTATGTAGATGGCAAAGTTTTCACATGGTCACAGATTATGCTGCACTAAAATGACCAGAGACTGCTTGAGAACTAACTGAAAGACTTGTGCTTTGGTCTCTGAATTTGCAAAATTTGTCTTTTTCAGTGATCCATAGAAAAGGACATGATCACCAGTTACTTGAAGCTTTATTATAACATTCTGTTGATTCAGTAGATAACTTCTGTCCTAGGCCATAGTAAATTATCCAATAAGCTTCAACTATTGTTAGCATTAAAGACAGACAACAGTTGCCTACAGAACAGTTGAGAGAGAGTGACCATAACACATATGCACTTACTTGAATAATGGAGACTTTTATCCCACACTACCTGCATAAACAATTGGGAAATCACAACATTATGGTACAAGTGATGGAGTAAACTGGAGTTTACCCTATAAATAAATTTTTTAAATTGCCTCTGTATTACTTATGCAAAAATCACTCAGTTTCTCTTTCATTCTTTGTGTTCTGCATTGGGGTGGGGTTTAATATGTTGCTTAGAATTTTGTTTTAAACTAATCCTCTCCCCATAGTTTTCACTGATCATGGATTTTCATTTTTCAGCATTATCATCCTCTTTTATCTCAATGGACACTTTCTGCAGTGTGTCCATATATACAGTTTTATCTTCAGAATCGTATCAGTAGGTTTCCACACTAAGACTCAAAACTTCTGGCACAAACAGTAAATGCAGTTTTTAGTTACGTAGTTTGTAATTTACATATTATTACAGCTAGTGTGTAAAGTAATAATAATGTTAGATAAGTTGTACCAAAGCAATCAACTGTATGAAATTTAGTATGATAACGTGAAAAAGTTCCAGTAGTTCACATCTAAACACTGTGTTGGTTGCTCTTTCAAAATATTATCAAAACAAGATTAGGATAATTGGTTTTGCACAAAAAATATAATAAAAGAAATATCATATGAAATTGATGTACTGAAAATTAGCCTAGTGATAGAAAGAAAATGTTGGTAATAAATGGGCATTGTCTCCATTTGGGAGAATGTGATTAGCCAGGGCTCTCATGGATTTATTTTTGGAACTTCCTCGTGCTTTATATGAAACTTTGGACAGCTTCTGACAGAAAAATTCATCCACGATACTTACCTACTGAAACGAGTTGATGCTGTTCAGAATTGTTTTATATTTTATTTAGGAGCCAGACAGTATTACAGAATGGGTTAAATTTGGATATTGATCTTGAATATTGAGAACTACAAATGAAACACTTAGTTTATAAATGTTATAGTATAAGATTGGTAATATCTCATTCAGAGTACTATATGCAGTTTTCTTCACCTTTTACCCTCCATAACTATGGTAGCATGTCTATTTTTATTTGCTTTAAGATATGACCAAATAATGTTAGCTTCTTCACTTGTCTAGGAAGGTGATGCTGCATTCAAAGTTGCTGAATAACTTGTTCTTGGCCCTCCTTAGAAAATTTTTCACAACTACTTATAAGTTTACATATCAAAAGCCTTTGCTAGGTCATCCTTCTGACATTGAAATTTCTTAATAGGGTAAAGAGATTATGGATTGTAGTTCTGGCTATGCATATTGTGCATAAAATCTCCTAAGTGCAGTTCTGTCCTGCCTTGTTCTTGAACCTCAAATATTTAAAGGAATTCACTCCCTCTAGGGTTTACAATTTTTAGTCATTTTCTCTGAGACATGCTTCTGTCCAACAGCAGAAGAATGTAGATATAAAATGATGCTGGTTTAGGTATACTGATATGTCAAGTAGTTATAAGTATCTGTGAAATGCATTTTCCAGGAATGTTATGGAGAAAATAATTTTGAACCCTGACAGCTAAGGAAACAGATAACACAGGTGAACAAATAAAACTATATTTATTCACAATAATGCAAATTACAAACCTAACTTACAGGCCAGTTTCACAGAATGACTGCAGTTTGTTGCTAGGATAGAGAAAGAGAGACAGTTCCTAAAATGCCTGTACAGAACTAGGACAAAAGCAAGAATAATACACGTTTGCATAGGAAATTAATGGGAGCAATGATTATGAAATATAGCACTTTCAAGTTGGACTAGCATTCTATTGCATTATCCTATAATTCATATACAAGGGACAGAACTTCCCAACTTGTACTAACTTGGCCAAGCATATGTATCACCCCTTGAAACGGGTTGACCCCATTACAGAAAGATTTGGATTTGTTTCTTCTGGAGTAAAGAAAACTAAAGGTGACTTGATTTGAGTGTTTAAAATTGTTAATAGCTTAGAGGATCTGGTATTGAGTGATAGGGGAAAAATAGCTCAAAATGCTTTTATGAATAGTAGAATTAATAAGAAACTACTAGCTTTAAAAGCAAATATCTAAACTTGATCTGTGGAAAAATTAATTTTATGTTATGAGTTATAAATTTATAGAATGGGTTGCCTCATAATCATGTTTATGTTTTTTGTTTTTAGATTAATTTAGAATTTTTGTTGAATATTTATATAAATATGAAGAACCAAATTTAATATAGTTGGAGATTGGAAAAAATTGACCACTTTGTGCTTAATAACCTTTTTTACTTTGCTTATTCTATGTTCTAAATGGCAGGATATGAAAAATCTCCCACCTATTCAACCTGGATGAGTAAAAATTGGCTGGGGATAAGTGAGTTTGAAAAGATGGTTGTGCACAAGAGCAACCATTCCTTTCAAAAGCATTGTAAAAGGAAGGATCTAAGTTTCAAAATGATGTAAATGATATTTCAATCCTTTGTAATGGAAGTTTTGACATTTACAAGTTTTCAAGGTGTGATGTGAAATTTTTGATGTTGCTGACATTGGGTTTTTGTTACATTATTTCTTTTTGAAACCTATAGAAAATGCTACTCTGATTCAGGTAATAATGCTTGGCACTCATGAGCATAGTGGCTAATAGTACGTTGTGAATTGACATTTCAATTTCATAGTAACTCGTATCAATAATATGAGACGTGTGTGCTTTTAATCATTTTATGTAATTGCTTCAATGGGCAAAAAAAGATCAGAAGAAAATCTCAAAAACAAGTATGTTAATGAATTTAAAAGAAGTTCATAATCATTATGTATATATAAAGTAATTTTTTGATCAATAATAAATAGAATCAGGTTTTACATTTCTGTCATTTACAGTTAACAGTACAATTTATTGAATTTATACAAATTTGTACACTAAATCAGTTTGTAAAAATAGTTATTTTCCTATTGACTTCAGTGGAACAAGCACATTTAAAAATATTTTTTCTCAGTCTGAAATGGTGTATGGTGGTTAATTTCCAAAAGAAACTTCATACCAGCCATTCAAATTACTATACTATAGGGAACTGTTACACCTTTATTTTTATTGTGCTCAAGAAAGTATTCATTTCATTGATTTTTAAGTTTTTATGAAACCCAAGTATTTGTCATAACTAAATCATTACCTTGTGTTTGTATTTATGGCTAAAAACACATCAGCTTTTCATTTTTTGGTTTATAAGTAGAGGTAGTCATAGTTTATTTTTTATGTAAAATAATTACTTTACAGAACTGTAGATTCCTTTAAAGAGTTAAAGAATAGCTACCAGATTTTTATGTTATTAAGTACTAATACACTGATTTAAAAAATACCATAATGTCAACAATTTTTTTGTTCAAATGTTCTTTTTAGTAATTGTTGCAGTTAAGTTATGGATTAAGAAGATGAGAATTTGAAACATTTGGTAGTGAATATCTCTCAAAAAATGGCCCAGGCTGGTGAACCAGCAGTGAATGTGAGTGAAGATGATGAAAGTGATAAGGAGGTTAGTGAATATTTTTTAGATTTATCTTGCTTGAAAAACTCGTTTTTTTTTATACACATGTATCATATTTTTTTCCAAAAAAATAGTTTGAAGATTAAATCACATGTTTAGAGAGAGGCATTAGCAACAAAATGTATTAGAAATGACAGGCATGAGTATACAAAATATGAGCCAGATTATGATGAAATGCTTAAGATAATAAAATCAACACCATAACTTTTTCTTGCCTTTTGTTTTTAATTTTTTCTCAAAGGGGTGGGCATGTGCTCATCTGGATCCACCTATACTACTGTCAGTATCATGTGCTCATATCTAGATGTTATATCTGTACTGTTATAGAAGATTATTTTTCAATGGTGGAAAACATGTTTGCAGAGCTTCTGCTTTTGTGTCCAGAAAAACAAATTTGCTTGATTAGTATACTGACGTGCAGAAGGTTTTGCTATGAATATTTATCATTTAACAAAAATTTTTTAAATTATTTTTAATTTATGTATATTGTTAGTGTTTCATGAAAGCCACAACAGGGACTATTGTAGTGAAATGTTTGATTCTGTTATTGTTTTTATTTTTTGAAAAAGTCATTAGTGATTGTAGTTTTTTACTGTTACATTATTTTTCAAATTTCTCACTTTTAAATATTAGCCTTAAAAACATGTTTACTGTGCTTCCTAGTAATTTTGTTTGACAGTTTTGTGATTGTTTGCTGATGGGATGGA
>NW_013666209.1:463459-466617 GCF_000517525.1 Limulus polyphemus
AATAAGCTTCTTCAGATCATGATTATCAGTTCCAACATGTTGGCCCCTGCCATCACAGTTTTTAAGGCTAAAGTCACCTGAACAAAATTTGCTGAACCATCGATGACACAAACGTTCAAAAGATTTCCATAAACTTCTTTCTAAAGGCATTGTTTCCTTTTTTGTATTCAAACAGCATTACATGCCAAATGTGTGTCTCGTTGTGTGCCATCACTATAAGGGATTAGAGTATGCTAAACTTTACACATTATATAGGCTACACTCCCATGATGTTTAGGCAGTTTGTTTAACTACTATACGTGATGTATGTTTTCTTTTAGGGGGAGGTAATGAAAGTGTTCAAAAATGTGACATTAATTTCTTGACGACCTAATATTTACATATCAATTTTAAAAAAATTCAAGTTAAAACAATCTAACTCTGTTTCAACTGCTTTTCATATAACGATTTGTGTCTTGTGTTTCTCGTGGGGTTTTATGTAAAATTAAGTGTTAAAACAAATATGTTATTCCAAAACATACCTCCTCTCACACTACAGTTATTACTCGAATTTTAGAGTTTATTTTCCTTTGTCCATCTAAGCATTGGTCTGATTTTTTTCATGTTAATTCCAGTCTTTTATTCTCCACTTAATTGCATTTGGTGATATCTGTCTCGTGACACTCTCCACCTACATCAATGCACCCTCTTTCCTGGTACTGTATATAAGCACTTTCTTCAGATAATATTGTCACTTTTTCTTGATAAAGCATTCACTAATGGGTTTCTCTGTAGTGCAACTGTTGGAGATACTTTGAACATTCTTTGTGTTACCTTTTTGTTTTACATACAAAAAAAATATGAATTTTCATTTGGCAAGCCAGTATACGTCATGAATTCCAAGATTAATGTATCCAGCATGGAGGCAAATCAGATCTGTCCTATCCTACCTCTGATATCTAGCATTGTTCAAGAAATTGGTGGAGGGGGAGGCACTATCAGTTGAAGCTCTCTGTGACCTTATCTGTAGTGAGATGGAGACATACATTCATTTCGGTGATATTTCTCTTGGGGGCTCTGAGGCTGCACTTAAGGTGATCCTGGATATTCTGGAGAAAATTTAAATTTGTTTTTTCTAGTGCCTTCTTTTACTGTGTGCAGAAAGGTCCCATTGTGGGTTCTTGGTTGAGCACAGTTTATTCCATGCCCTCTCTATAATTCCAGGGGCAAATGGAAATTACCTTGCCCACATGGTTGGGGAGTGAGGATGAGAGTTCATAATTCCAAACTGAATGAGTTCTGTTTCCTCAGCTTGAGTATGGCATACAGGATCCTGTCATTTCAAGTTTGGGGTGTTGCCTTTTGGACTTCTTCAGGTTGAGGAGAGAGTTTGTCCACTTTGGTGTTGCTTACCTTCTTGTCATGATTCCAGTGGCTCTAAACGAATCACTCTATAGCTACAGGTTGGGATCCACTCACAAATATATATATATTGAGGTCCAACTGCCCTAGCCATCAATGTGGGAATCAGGGGCTGTGGTCCTATAATCCAATCCCCAAGCAGTGAGACCTCAGCTACTTGATTGGGGCCTGGGCAGTGGTGACGATGGATCACATCAAATTCCATCCGCAGTGCATGATTTAAGCTCCGGGTGAAGAGCATACCTGTTCTGGATGTAGTGCAGTTCCCCCACTATGGTACTAGTCTATCTTCTATTTCTTTTGGCATGCTCACAATCTATGCAGATGCATTCTATAGATAATGCCCTCATTGGCCCCTCTACCTTATCAATGTGGGATTCTAGCTGTAGTGTGAGTGGAGGTAAGTATATTTTGGAAGTTAGCATTTTCTTAAATCAAAAATGTATTTCCAATAATACTTACCTTCTTTCACACTCTCTCACTCTTCCTATCCACTAAGAGCACCCACTTAGAGCTGGTGTTAGAGACTGTGAAATGAGTCAGTCTTGAAAAAGTGACACTATTATCTGAAGAAGGTGCTTGTATACAATATCAGAAGAGAGGGTGTATTGATGTAGGTGGAGAGTATCATGAGACAGATATTGCCAAGGGAAATTAAGTGGAGAATAAAAGACTGGAGCAACTGAGAAAAAAATCAAACCAATGCTTAGATGAGCAAAGGAAAAACAACAACTAACAATTAAGTAATAGCTGTAGTGTGAGAAGAGGTAAATATTGTTGGAAATACATTTTCAATTTAAGAAAATGCTAACATGAAAATCAATTAAATTGAAATTGAGTGGATAAATAGAATTTAACTTTCTGATCAGCTTTTAAAAAAACAATTAAATTTTAAGGAATTTCAGAGACATTCCCTTGTTCCTATAAGAGTTAAAAGAGTTTTGTATTAAAACAAAATCTAATACTGCACAAATGAGGGATTGTTTTCTAACTGAAAATGTATGAAAATTAAAAACATTTTTCAATGATAAAACCTCATCTTATCTGTTAAACATAGTGTTGGGAAGTATCTTTTACAACTTTTATGCATTCATTACTGTTATCCTTAGGCTGCCATGGTTCAAGTTAAACCCTTGGATGTGTGTGGTAGAGATAATCGACTCTTACTTAGACAGGAAAAACGAATCTTTGAGGAGAATCAAGATAATGAACTAAAAGGTAAGAATTTTCATCAACATATTTTCAAGTCATTTAAAAATCATTCTGTGTTTGGTGTCATAATTTTTTCTGATATACAAAAGAAGAAACTTAAAACCAAAAGATGTTATTTTGCTATTATAAAAATAAGGTATATATTTTTTGAACATTATTTATGTGATTCTGGTATTTATCAAACTGTGTAAGAAAAACTAAGTAAAAGTTATTCCTAGGAAGATTTACACACATGTCAATTACCCTTCATACAAGTATGTAGGTACATCATTCTTACAAACAAAGAATAAGGCATCATTGACAGTATTGAAAAGAATACAATGGTCAATATCATGCTTGTTGCGCAGTAGAATATTATTAAATATACACTTAAAACAATTAAGAGATAATTAGATTTTTCTATATTATAGCTATGACAAGGCACAACTACTGTTACCAAATAGTATGAATGGCACTTTTGAGCATGTAGAAGAATTAGAGATGATTTGATTTAACTGTTAGAATTTTTTATGCTAATGGGTAGTCTCTGTTTGGCTTGTGAAAGG
>NW_013666209.1:467227-469708 GCF_000517525.1 Limulus polyphemus
CTAATGGGTAGTCTCTGTTTGGCTTGTGAAAGGATAGTGCTAGAAATGGTGACTTGAATGTTAAAATCCTTTGTCACACATTTTGAAATCCTAGGTGCAGGTATGTTTTGAGATAGTCACTTCACTGTGTGAAAGATCAGTTTATAGGATGATTTGTTAAAAATGTAATGTTTGTAGTATGCTTTAGTTATTTCAAACCATAGTTGGATTTGTTTATGAACAGAAAAGAGTAAATCAACTTTATGTTGTAACATAAAAATTTAAAAACAAAACTTGTGTTTTATCTTGTCATTTTCAAAGTATATAGTGAATGAAGATCCTGTCTCTGTTTTAAACTTTTTTTTCAACTGTGTATTTCAAAATTTAGAAAAAATTATAGTGTAATTAGTATTCAGTTTCATGACCCTATGAATTTTTCTTCTCTTTTCAAGCTCTTGGGCTGTATGAAGAAGGAATGACAGTAGACCAGAAACGAGAATTATTGGTAAGATATTGATGAAACTGTTGTAATCAGTTTATATCCATAAAAACATGGATTTATATATATTAACCCATTACCTGCCATGGCCATTTTGTCTTATGGGGAGGGCAAAATCACATTTGTGAATTGAAAAAATTATAGAGAATTTATCTTTTATTGGATTTCAGATTTTATTTTTGTAAATAGTGGCATAACATTTAATTATTTGTACAAAATTGTATTATTTAATGAAGTTTAAAGAGGAATTTAATGAAAAAAATCCTAAAATATGTTTGAGACCGTGAATAAGTGCCCTCTAAGAAGAATTTTTTTTTTTTGAAATTGAAAAAAAATGTTTCCTTCCACTTCAGCACTGGTCCTGCCATCTATGATTGGTATCTAAACCTTTTTCTAGTCTGTTTTCTTTATAAAACAGCATCTGGGTGTGTTAAACTTCAGTTGTAAAACTTTTGGCCATACCTAGTCGAAGGTGTTAATTTCAGTACCATATTATTCCAATCGCTGCATTTCACATTTGACAAATCATAGGATGACGAGCAAAGCATGTGACGAAACGTTGTTCTCTGGATTTTATAATATGAATGTGGGTGGTACTTATTATATGTAGAGGTTGTATTTAGTATTGGCCAAAGATACTTTTCTATAAGTGTTAGAAAACTTGATTCTGGAAAAAACTGCATGGGATGTACATGACTTTTATTATTTTTCTATAGTAGCTTAAGTCATGCTGCATCTTATATCTATTTATATTAATCATTATATTGAAAAATTAACTAAAAGTAGATATATTTTATAGGAAAGAAGTTGATCCACAATTGTTAGGGTTAAGCACTATCGAGTGTTGAGTGCAAGGTCTCAACATGAATTAGGCTTAGCACTTTGAACTGAAAGAGATTGTGATTTTTTATATTTTTTTTGCATTTAAATTTGTAGTTTTAAATTCAATAATTTAGTGTAATTTTATTTTTAATTCATAATAATAATAATATGATTCAGTATTTAGAATGATAAACTTACGTGATTTGTACGTAATACTACTAGTACCACAATCTTTTACTTTGTAGGAAGACCCACACTTCTTTTGTTATTGCTTTAGAATTAAAACAGTCTAAATGATATATATATATATATACAGTTTATTCTGATATTTTGCAAATGGTTTTAAACTCAGTGTACAAGTGACAAAAATAAAACCCATATGTTGGTTGTGAAACAGACTAAATGCATTTGTCTCAATAATACAGGGAAGCTATGATATTCTCACAGTTGGGGTCTCAATACACTAAAGAGCTTAAGTTTCGAATTCCAACATAAATCTTGCCTAGAATAAGAGGAATGTGACCAGGACTAAGCTTTTAAATGCTGTAAAGTAATTTTCTTTGTAATTTATGGTGTCTGTCTTGTTTGGTAATCTCTTCTAACAGGATGTATCAAGTAACTAGGGTCAGGCTGTGTTCTAACCACCTGTACTGTAAACTGTTACATACATTCTCTAGTAGTGGCAATTAGTTTTGTCTGTATAGTAAAACAACATACACGGACATATGTTGAAATAAACTTGTTTGAAGGTTCAAAGAAATTATATTCAAGTACCGAAAATATTTCTTATTGTCATATCTACAGTAATGTTGAAATGCGGCTGCACTGGACTGAATGAGAGTGACCACCAACAGGCATGATAGTTTACGGCAAATGTACAATGTTCACGCTGCTAACATCGCGATTTATTCGGCACAATAAACAAAAGTATGGCTGCAATGAAACATAAATATAAACTTGAAATAAAAATACATTTAGGAAACAAAATTAAAATTTTTTTATGTACATATATAAACAGGAAATCCTAGTTAAAAATAAAAATACTAATTTATTGTTTAGGTGTATTTACAAATATTATTTTCAGGTCTTGTATATTACATGAAACCATTCGGAGAGTACGTGGGTATTAAAAAATTAAAAATAGATAAAATCTGTATTTTATGGATGATACAAATTTTTTG
>NW_013666209.1:469826-499152 GCF_000517525.1 Limulus polyphemus
AATATAAATATCGTAATCAATTCTTATAAATACCATTTCCTAATGTAATTTTCCAAGATATTATGGATCATAATGTAAAATAACTAAATTTATCAAGAGTAACAGGCTTTATGTTTCTTAAGTTAAACTACATGCATTTATGAAAGTTCTTATAAAGTTTCAAACAGTTTCATCCACTAGTATTATTGTTGGAATGAAATATAGCAAGACTTGCATTGGCTTCTCAGAAAGTTAGTAGCTGGTGGTTGTCAGGTTAAAATATACTAGTGAAAGTACCTGGCTTCACTTGGGTTATTAGGTTGATACATCTTAAATGACTATGTCAGTGAGTGTATTCTGAACCCATTTTAGCATAAAAGTATAACCTATATACTTATGTAGCTAAACGACATGACATGAAAGCCATTCTTGGAATGCATTGTTATCAAAACACTGGCTTTTCTATATATTAGAAGTTGTTATATAAGGAACCACTTCTTTTTCTATGTGGTTTTCCACTAGCTTGTTTCATTGAAAAGATGCACACTCTCAGGGTCCACTTTGTCTGGGTGCAAAATTTCAGGTTTCTAGGTTCTTTCACACACACAGACCCACAGACACGCCATTTTATTATTATAGAAGATTGCAGATTGTCTTATAAGTAAAATACAGTTTTGTTTTATTTCAACCTGTAACCATGATTTTAAAATGCACAGCATTTAACTCATCTTGTTACAGTGTGTGATAGCCGCTTCCAAAGAAACAGCTGAAGAGGAAGAAAGAAAACGCAAAGAATCAAGACAATGTGGAAGTAGTGATTTCTTTGAAGTTGATCAGGAGAAATCATTTCCTAGAATCAAAGAACAAGGAAGATTTAGCTGTTTTCATACGCTGTCTAATTCTCCTGATGGAAGCACTTTGAGTCCTGATTCCGATGCTAGAATAAATAACATTTGTTTGGTGAGTATCGATAACACAAGGGAAAATTTCTATTTGTTTTTTAATATTTTACACTCAGCATTATTTAAATATATATACATACATACATACATACATGTTTAATTCAAAGTTTTCCAGACTTAGCTTCAAAATACACACATTAACAGAACAAGAAACCTCTTTGAATTTTATTATACTTATGTAATTTAGTTTTCTACCACTAAAATGTTGAAGTCCAATTTAGAGCAAGGTGAGGATTATGTCAGGTAAACCTTATTTACAGATATTTTAAAGCATGATTTTGTATACAAAAGTGTATTTGTGTGTGTGTACACATGCATATACTTTGTTCCATATGAAGTATATTTTATCATATTCTTAGTTATTTGTAATAAATTGCCAAATTATTATCTTCAAAAATTGTATTTAAAATTTATTTTTTCTGAAACAGGACTGTGTAGATAGAACAACAGAGCCATATTCATTTGAAAATGATGAAGTAAACCACCCATCTCAAGGATCTCAAGATTTGTTTTCTTCACAATCAGAAAGAGGAAATCAGCTCTTGGTAAAATTTGACAAATTTTTTTAATGGAAAGGAATCTAGTAGTAAGTTAAAATTATCAATTATATTAATAAGATAATGGAAATGACTTGATGTAGAAATGGTTAACATAAGGTAAAGTGTAACTTATTAAAGCTTCTATTTTAAAATACCATATTCTAGGGTCTTTAAATTTAGTTTTTGAAATGCATTACTTTATTCATTTCATACCCTCTTCCCAGTTGGGTCAGTGGTAAGCCTGAATGAAGGCTTATGATTCTAAAAACAGGTTTTGATACCCATAGTGGACACAGCTCAGATAGTCCCTTGTGTAACATTGTGTTTAACTAGAAACATATAAGTGCTCATTTCATTGTTAGAATTGTCAGTAGTTGATGTATTAATGTAAGATTACTTTTGGCATGTAATGCTATAAAATCTAAGTCTTTACAAGTAATAGGGTTAAACAGGTTATTGCAAACGAATCTTTCATATTAACTTTCACATGCATATGTTCAAATGAGATACAGATTGTCAATATACTGTTTTTGAGCATATGCTTTGTTTCATGAAAAACCTTTTCTGTTCCACTTGCCATACATTTAACACTGAGTTGAATTTAGTGCTGGAATGGTATCTGGAGGCAGTAAATATATTGTCAAGATATTAGATGTAGTTGTTAAGATTAGTTGTAAGCACAGTACAACTGTCAAAGAATTAATACATGGTACTTTTTAACGTGTAAAGTGTGGTGAAATTAGTTATATGATCTACTAGTTAGATCTATTTATCAAAGTTAGTAGATGGTATTGCTGTATATGTTCTTTAGTTAATTGTATGGTATCCTATAAATATCAGAGTTAATATGCAGTACTGCTAAACAGATAGAATATGTTTAAGTGAATTATTTGAAATGCTAAAGATATCGGAAAGTTAGAAGATAGTGCATGTAGTTTGCACTTATGATACAGTACAAATTTCAAAAAGTAACAGCTGATGTTTCTGTACGTGTAGACTATATTAAAATAAATTGTATGACTTGGCAGAGAGTTAATTGGTGGTGTACTGCTGTATATGTAGGTTGTAGTTACAAGATAGTATTACTGTACATGTGAGTCATAGTGAACAATACAGGACAAATATTTGAGAATTAATAGGTGGTAACAATGTCATAGAGAGGCACTACAAGGGCTGGTGCTCTAAGTCATATTATTTAGGAGCACCAAAATTGACAGAGATTTATGATAATGTACGTGTCAAACCAATTCATCTAAATTTGTAAACACGGATATTGTTGCAACTTAGATATATATTATGAAGTGTAGGTCTTGCATACTATAGGTGAAATTATCTTAGTTAATATTTTATTGTCATTGGTAAGAAATGGTGTATAAAGTTTTAATGAAAAGGGAGCCACAAAGATAGTTTGCTGTAGGTATAACATTAGTCAAAGTGTTGAATGGTGCTTTGCTGCTGTACATGCTGGCTATAGACAGGGGTGGTGCTACCACCATTGGGTGTCCTTAGCAGGAATATTTTTGGGCTCCTAACCGACCCAATTAAAAAAATATACTGATTGCAATATTTACACAAATTAAAAATATTCCAATGTAATGTATAATAATAAATTTGTTAAAAAGTTATTTCTACTTACACATACCACTGTTTGAGTGCCTGACTGAGAAGTGTCTTGCTTCTGCAGTTTTTAAACATCCATCTGTTAGTGAGTAATGTGTTTTTGGATTGCTTTCATTGAAAACATATTTTTTTTTCAAATGAGTACAGTTTTAGAACAAAGAAAAATCAAGGTTCTTTGTGAACTGCTCAGGACATTGAGCAACTGCTTAGTTTGCTTATGCCTAGCACCACCATGGATGTAGATGTGTAAATGGTTTGAAAGAGAGTTAAGACCATACTAAGATTTAATAGATGGTAAAACTGTATGTGAACAGTGTAGTTAAGTTAGTTTTACAAAAGAGTGATATTTTGAAAGTTAGTAGATATGCCAATATGAAAAGTAACTTATTACTGATTAATCAGTTTACAGTAATTGACTTTTTTTAAGTTTCTCAGTATTACCTATTTAGAGTATATAGTCCTTGAATGTCGTGGGAAAAGGAAATAAGCAATTTTTCAGGTGTGGAAAATCATTGATTTTTGAGTGGAGTTTATGGGAAAGTGTTTTTCTGGTATTGAAATTATATCAATTTAGTATGCAAAGCATTTTTATTATTTAATCATAATCCCAATGCTTAGCTCGAAGTTCAAAAATGTGTAAGATTTTGTAAATGGACATGAAGATTCTACCCTCAAAATGTTTCTCTTGCCAGAATGGGTTTTCTATATACGTTTGTTAACATAGTAATGCTCTAGGTCAGGAATTTTTGTGTCCCACCTCTGGACAAGTAATACCATGCATGAAACCTGGACATTTATAACTGAGTTAGGTCAGCAGAACATCAATCACCCATAGTTTTTGCTGTATTTTTACTCAGCATAGGAAGTTAAATACTAATTTTCAGTAACTCAACCAAAGTGATTAAAATAGTGAAGTCTCAAGCCATAGTAAAACAACAAAAAGAAAGTGCCACTGAATTTTAACTTTATTTTTTTTACAATTAAACTAAAGCATATAGAGCCTGATGGAGTGAAAACCAACTGAATATTGAATATAATAATATTCAAGATGTGAAATAATTCATTACAATATCAGCATAAATTGACAGTAATAATTAAAACATTTACAGTTTACTTGTACTAAATAATAAACTAGCTCACGGAAAAAGTTTGCTTTAATTAAGTTTTATGTAATGAAAAATTATATATCCTGCAATATAGAAATTCCACTTACATTACGTATCATAAAAAAAAAGGTAACACACATCACAGTTAATGGAAACTAAAATACATAATAATAAATTATATTTATTTATGTACATAATGTTTTAGCACAACAGAGAATTTGAAATAAAATAACACTTTGGTAGAATACTGTCTGTATATCTTTTGGACACCATATGAAAAACCTGTTATGTTAGTTAAAAATTTTACTAAATCACAAAAGGCATGAAAAATACATTAAAATTCAGAAAACTTCACCCTTAGTAGTGCTCCACAGCATGTGAAAGTTTCTTTAATAATCTACCGATTTATGAAAATCAAAAGCTTGTTTCCAGTGGAGTGAACAGTAAAATCTGGTTCTTGAAATTAGTAATTACTGAAAATGATGCTAGCTGTAGTATAATTTTGATTTGCTCTTTTTGAGCTTGTGTTGCAACATTGAAACACTTCTACGTTGCACTACATTTATTGGCAGTTAAACTGATTAAGTAGCACATCACTAATAGATGGCACTGCTGTATATGTTGGACACAATTAAGTCAATGGTATGGTATAGTACAGGTACCAGGGAATTAACATATGGTACTGTTGTGCATATGGATTGTAATTAAGTTACTTAGAAAAACACAATCAATGTTTAGTACAGGGTAACTACAAATTATTGCACACTTGAAAATGTAATAGCTTTAAAAAAATTTGAAATGTGATAATGTATGTCAGCAAATATACCCTCAGGTTTATACTTCCTGGTCTCAGTGCAAAAGTATGGATAAGCTCACATTCTGAAAATGTATCAGTTGCTTGATTGATATCATCTTTAAGATTGGAATGTATAGCTGGGTGTGTGGTGTAAACTGGTAGATTTGATGTGTTCCTACAGCCAAGGTTCAGCAACATTAGGAGAGTGTCTTAGAAGCATGAAATGAAGTGGTGTTCTCTCTTATTGGAAGAAACATGTTCCAATAAAACCATCAGCTGCAAATTGTGGAATGTAAATTCCTTCAGCACATCTAGGCATAAGAATAGTGTTTTTGAACTAATGCCATAACTTTATTACATTGTTTGATTGTACCTATGCTAAATAAATTTGTTAGAATTAGCATTGTATGAGAAATATATATGGAAATTTCATGGATCATGGAATGGTCCGTTCTTTTTTCTGAATGTTCACTAGTTTGATGCTGTCTGTTGAGGAAACCTTGAATCTTGGTTTTAGGCCAAGACTGGAGAGATGTATTAAAATTGGAATATTTTAGACCAATATTTACTTTGTTGTTGTAGTCTTAGGTATAATATACTAAACAGTATACCTATCTGGGAATTTAAAGGTAATACTACTGTACATCTAAGCTATAAATAAGTTTGTTGTATGACTATACATATCAGAGTTAATAGATGGTACTTCAGTACATGTTGGGTAAAGTTAAATTAGTTGTGCTGAATACGAATGCCAGACACTCAGTATATAGTTCTAATATACATATAGGTTTTAGATTACGTTATTAGTATAGAATAAGCATTAGAATTTATAGATAACATCACTGAACATGTATTATGTAGTTAAGTTTGTTGTATAACATAGTACCGTTATCAGAAAGTTAATAAATGGTACTGTAGTACTTGAATTAGTTAAGTTTACTGTATGGTACAAATACCAGTGAGTTGGTAAATGGTACCGTTATACAAACATGTTTTATTTTAGCTTAATGCACAGTATGAATGTCAGTGAGTTAATATATGGTATTATTATATATATATTGTAGTTTAATTAGTTTAATGTACAGTAGGAATATCAAAATTAATAAATGGTACTGTTACTCATGCATGCTGTAGATAAATTAGTTGTGTTAAACAAAACACAAATCAGATGGTCAGCAGATTGAACTATTGGATGTGTGGGCTCAAAGATAAATGTAGGACAGTATAAATATCAGAGGTAGTACATGGTAATGTTGTAGTAGTCAAGTCAGTCCCAAGGGCACTGTGACCATTGGGGCACCTTGGATGCTGCAATAACCTTCCACCACTCCAGCACGTGCTTGGCTAGCTTTGTGCACTTTATTAGTTGAAGCCCTGTCCAGTCCTTGATATTGATACCCCAGGTCTTTCTGGGTCTACATATTTTTCTCTTTCCCTCCACAGTGCCCTGCATTATGTTGTTGGCCTTCTTCTGATGTGTCCAAGTTATTGCAGCTTCCTTCTTTGTACAACCTCTAATAACAGTTTATAGGTTTCCATTTCTTGAATGATTTGCTGCTTGACAGACTCATTAGTCTGGTACTAAGTGTATGAGACATGCAGCAGTCTTGTAAAGCAGCACACATTCTGTTCTCTAACTTCTTGTTAAGCATCCATGCCTCACAGCCATCGAGCATCATAAAGTTGACAACCACATGCAGCAGATTAACTTTATCTTCAGTAATTTTTCTACTTGTCCAACAGATGGTCAGTAGATTATGCTGCTGGACATGTAGGCTCAGAGTTAAATGTAAGACATTATAAATACCTGAGGTAATTCATGGTAATGTTGTAGAGAGTGTATTTAAGTTGGATATGTCTCACAGTATATATGTTAGAGTTAATAAATGATATTACTGGGTATTTAAGGTGTAGTTAAGTTTGTTGTGTGAACAGTACAAATATCAGTCAAGCTACAGTTTTATACATGATAATTTAAAAGTTTTCATATTATTTTTAGTAATATTTATAGGCATTCAAGAGCTTTAGTAATGTTTACAGGAAGAAAACCAAGGAAATAGGCAATTAGGTCAAACTATTTTGGAGGAAAAACTGAAATCAAGGTTAGTGCTTTGGGAGTAGAGTTGTATTATATATGTTTAACTTTAGAGCATTTATTCATTATTATATCCATTAGTATTGTTCAGAAATATTAGCCTATTAATAATTTATTACTATCAAGTTTTCAGGATTGAGGTTAATATTATTGTGTACTATAAAATAATGTGATCAAAAATTGATGTTCTTTTGAGATTCAAACAGAATGATAGAAATAAGATGTTTCTTTGAGTCTTAAACAGAAAAACCACAATTAAATTATAGTTCTACTATGTATTACTTATTTTGAATTAAAATATATTTTAATTTGGTGTGTTTTCATTCATTTGCTAACACCTTAAGGTAATATTTTCTTCATAGTTTTGATTTTTTATAGTTTACTTATCTTCTCAATTTTTTGCTACAAGTCAAATACTGTTGTATTAGTGACCATTAAGTTCAGAATGAAAATTCTTGTCTCTGTACTTGGGGAGAGCCTTCTTTTCCCATTACAATACCTCACCTCTTCAGACAGATACAGCTATCTTCCTTGCATGTCTGCCAGAGTGATTTGCATGCCACTAACCTTGCAACTCCCACCTAATTTTATGTGATTTTATATGAATTGTGATGCTGCATGATGATGTCATCATGCTAAAAAAATCCTCCACCAATAAGAGGGAAACACACCTCTACGTCTAATAACTCTCCCTATGCACTTGCACTCGTGAAATTTCCTTTCCTTGGCATTGTGTTGATTAGATGTGTTTAAATTTCTTGTGAGTTCATTTTATTGAGATTTGTATCATTAACAAAACTTTGAATTTACTTTTATTGGCTTTTTTTTTAAAGCTTTATTTATTTTTTGTGAATTCTCATATGTTGATTATTTATACTTTGTCTTGAGTGAGTGACTTTGTTCCCATTTAGGTCCTTTTTTTTTTTTCTATGAGTTTTGGTGGCCTGTTAACTTTCAGGATCATTGCAGCCATTCTTCAATGTGTTGTGGATTATCACATGCTTAATGGGCTCCTGTCCTGTTGGCTAAATGTTTTTCTCCTTGTTTAGGAATGATCTGTTGGACTGTGACCTTACCTGATTGGCTTTGGACAGTATCTTACTATTTGTGAAATGACCTTAACCTTTTAATCTATTTCTGGATTTCTTTGTCAGGTATGTCTGTTTAGTTGTCTTTTACCCATGTTCTTTATTTTTTCTTGTTTTCTTACTCCCCAATCCTTGATTCTTGGAGCTTACCCTATCCTTTATCCTGGCTTGTTATTAGGATTTATACTATCTTCTTTCTTTAATAGTTTTTTTTTTCACTCCCATATACCTCATCCTCCTCACATTCATGATTACCTTGGTCCTGATTTGTAGTCTTTCTTACTTTCCTTTTATTGATTCTGTGTCTTTGATATCTGTTTGGACAGCTTGGGGATCAAACCTCATACTTTAAGGTTCCCTAATTTCATAATTTCATGTTTTTCTCTCTAGCATCCTCTATTCTCTCTCCTGATTCTGCTTTTTCTCAGAGGCACTTCTTCATGCTTCAGATGGGCTTCTGAAGGCATTCATTCCATTCTCTGTTTAGCCTGTTCCACTTTTGCTCTATCCCGATGTGCTGTGTTCTGTTGTTGTTGGGACATTTGGGTTGGGTTACCTTCCTCTTTACTGTACTTGTTCCTTCTTGTGGATATGTTATTTGTCCTTTTCTTTGCCTGATGTTATATGGTTTCTTCCTCATTTTCTTCCCAGAACTTTTCTACAATCTTGACTTTGCCCTCTACTCTGTCTAGATCAGTCTACTCCTAACCTTCCTGTTGCAATTTCCTAGCCTTCCTCTTTTTCTCATCTTCCTTCTACATGAAGTCTAGTTTGTCACTCTTCTTGTCACTGACTTTTTCATGCTCATGTTTGTGTGGGTTCCCTTCTGCTGTCAGTCTCATTTGAATCTGCTCTCTGGTTGGCCATTGTCTATGTGTCAAACATCATCCTACAGATCACTCTTGGCTCTTCCTCCACTTTTTTTCTATTATCTATCCATCTTTTCCCTGTCTTCCATTTGACTTAAGAGTCAGCTACTTTTGTATTAATTAGTAACTTCATGACTTTTGTTTGTCATATTCATGGCTCAGGGCTGTCATTCCCTTTCTTTGACCCATTCCAGGACCTTTTGCTTTTGGGCATTAGACATACACTTCTGTGTCCATTCACATCGGGTAGATTTTATTGCTTGCCTTTGCTGAAAGTTAAATCTTGGTGACAAGTTGCCTGTCTTGGCCAATCCACATTCTATCCATGGAGTAATTTCTACACCTACAAGTCTTTTGTGGGGTTTATAATTGGTTGGACACACCCTTCTTGGACACAGTTGCCACCCTTCTCAACTCCATGCTTTTTCTCTTATGGTCCCCTATTTCTCATCCTTTGGTTCTGGTTGTTGATTCTCTCATCTTGGCCTGGTCTCATCTCTTTCTATATAACTATTCCCGTATTCATCTCCTCCTTCTGGTCCTCGGCTTTCCACACTTCTCTCTTTCTTGGGCATGTTGGCTCCTCTTTGACCAGCTTTGCCTTAGTCCTTCTCTTCCTTAATCCTCCTATATCCACGTATCCCTTCTTCATTAAAGGATATCTTCTCTATATCCTCATCCAGGAATTATGCCTGATCTGTCACCTGTCGGGCCAGGCTTTATAACTAAGTGGCATTCTTCTTGTCATTTTATATTTGCCATTTCACTTTCTTTGTCTGTTGACTTTTATGACATGTCTTTTGTCATTGGTCCTTCTACTCTTTCTTTCTGTCCATCATATTGTGAACAACCTTTATGCATTTTTTACCTGACTTTTTGTCAAGGACTTGTCGGTATCTGCATTTACTAGTTATTGGTAGGTTTTGTCCATGGCATTTCACATTTCCTAGTATCACAAGGTGTTTCTACTGCTGTCCTCTATACTCTGTTCTGCTCCTTTCATTCTCCTTTGTCCTCTTTGCCCAACTCCTCCTTTTCACCTGTGACTACTGTTGTTCAGATGTCTATTCTCTAGATGCTTCTTGCACCTTTTTTCATAACGCTTCTGTACTCCTCTTCATGGACTGATCTTTCCATCCTCAGCTTTTGCCCACTTGGGAGACTGATCATACTTCTCATCTATCTCTTACCTATTGGACCATTCAGACCTAGTTTGGCTTCTGTGTCCTGTTGGGCTGTTCAGTGTGCTTTTACACAGACTTCTCCTTTTTGAGGTCCCTGTATTCAACTGTCCCTACTTTGGAACTCCTCTTTCCATGGATCTTTCCCTTCTCTCCTTGATGGATGTGTCAGTTACCTCATCTAGTTGGTATGTTCGTTTTGGAATGTGAATACTCACTGACTGTCTTAAATTTCTTCGCATTTGATTCATCACCTTTTTCATTCCCTTACATCTTTTCTTTGCTGACCCTAGGACAAGCTCCTTTAGGTGAGCATATGGACACTCTCCACACATTCATCTCTTCCTCTACACCTTTTGGCTGTTTTATCTCCTGATGGTTTTTGACTTCCACAGGTCACCATTCTTCAATCTCCCCACCGTCTTTGAGAAGAATGTTTACTATTTCTCTTTCAGGGCATCTATTTCATTACATAGGATTCTACCAGATTGCTGATGCACAGTCCCTCCACCAATTCAATATGAGATCGTAGAGATATCTGTGTGTGGAGGAGAGGTATTCTTTCAGAAGTTTACATTTTCATGACCTGAAAATATATTTCTGATAGATACTGACATCTTCATGCATTCCCACCCATCCTGCTCACTTCCATAACACTTTTTTCTTCTTATTTTCCTTGCCTCATCAAAGAATGAAGTTTCACAAGAGCAAGTACATAGGGGTAGTTATTGTGCATGGAGGTGTGTCACCCTCCTATTGGTGGAGGGCATTTGTCGCATAATGATGTCATCATGCAGTAATGCAATTCATGTGAAATTAGGTGGGAGTTTCCTCAAGGCTAGTGGCATGTAAATCTCTCTGGCAGACATGTAAGGAAGATAGCTATAGCTGTGTTAAGAGGTGAGTATCTGTCAGAAATACATTTTCAGGGAAGGAAAATATTAACTTTCATGACTTAAAAGTTCATAATGTAACTTTTCTATTAATATAAAATCTATCTGTTGTTGAACTACCTACCTCTTTTCTTTCTCTCCCCTTTTCAAAATAAGAACAAAGCTATTTTGTTGTGCCTGTAATTTTGCTATTACTATAATATTAATCTATTGGTGTACTCTCTCTCCTTAAAGTTATGAATGAGGTTTTTATGCTGCACCTGTAACTATATTATTAATATAACATTTATGAGTTAACTTTCTCTATATGGTTTATCTACAAATCAAGAATGACAGTCTTTGTCTTTTCCTTTCTTTAGTCGGGTATCAAGTTTAGAACTACAGAAATTAAGACAGGGGATAGAAAAGAATGATAATTCTCAATCCAGTGGAGCATCTGATGAAACCGAGCCATTTGTTAATAGCCCATCTCTATCTTTAGAGGTAATATCAAACCTTTAATTGTATATTCGATTATTTTAATATATGGCATTTAATTACTTAATTTATAAGTATTTTTTTTTATATTGACAATGAGTAATCAATTTAATTTTATTATTGTACATCTTGATACTAAAATAATTAAAATATCATGTTAGTTTGTTTTAAAGATTGCTTTGCCTAAGCTTTTGTTATTCTTTCTTTCAAATTTTTGGTAATGTATTTGTTAATGTCAACAATTGTTGTATAGTTACTTTTGCAAATGTATTTATTTTTACTTGGAGTGTGTTTGGTTGTTTTACAAAGTGGAGTTTCAATGTTAAATTATGTTGAAGTTTTCACTTGACTTTTGATATGTTTTTTATGAAATTTTGTTTTTAAAAAATAAAAATAAAACTGAGATTGTGATAGCTATTTGTGTGATTGATTTGAATGCAAATAGATTTTTCTTTGATTAGGTTATGGTACGTTCATTTGGCTCTCTTTCACTTTCCACACTTTTAGAATTGCTTTATAAGCCACTGTTATAGCAAAATTTGATGATTTTTACTTCTGACATACCTTAACAGATCTTTTACTAATACCTATGGTTATTACTATATTTTTCATCAAAATTCATCATATACAACTTAGTCCCTGTAGGTCACAGAAAGAAATATCCAGTAAGTTGTAATAACTTTGTAATCTAGAAAAAGTTAGTATAGTAAAGAATGATTATAAGGATGAACTGAAATGCCCTCATTATACAAATATCAAGAAAAGATATTTAATATTTGATTACTAAAATAGTTGTTTTTGAATGTTAATGTCATTTTGATCTAAGCTTAAAAAAGAGCCCTGTTTTGAGACTAGGCAGCAAGTCCACAGTCTAAGTTACTGATGGAAAATAACATACAAGTATGGCCACCTTCACCTGAAGCAGTGCCACCTTTACAATGTAGAAAACGGTAAATTTGGATTGTATATATATATATATATATATATATATATGAATATGTATGTATGTATTTTAATGAGAATTTAAGTTATGTGTAACTTTGTATAATTGCCTTTTAGGTTGAATATAAGATTTAGTGCTTTGAAAAGCAGTAACATTTATTTATTTTTCTATGTGTTATTAACAAAATCAGTCTTTTTTTTTGTTGTTAGTATTTAAGTTTAAATTTTGTGTTAAATATAATCGTTTGCATACATTATTTAGCAGGAAGTTATTGAGAAGCAAATTCCAAATTTTTCATTTTGTAAAGTATTTATTGGAGGATGTCATTTGACGACAAAATTGTTGAAATGACCTTGAATTTCAGAGGGATGTGTAATTACTTTATTCCATTATTTTAACTTGTTTCTTTGTTAGGGTATAAAACAGTAGAAAAACCAGTTTGAACTGGTATAAAATTTGGCTTTTTTCACTGGTTGTGCTTACTTTTGTTATTATACTTTAAAGAAAACATGCCAAAAGATTATTATAAAATTGTGATTATACATTTCTTTTGAGCTGAAAAAAGTTTCTTTTTACAAATTTTGTAGGCATATTTTTCTTGACGTATTAAATCTTGTTTACCCAGGTTTTGTTATTGCTGTTATCTAAATAATATCAAAATATTATGGTTTTCAATAACTTCAGTTTTCAAAACTGTTTTGCTTTTTACAATGTTGCATTTGTTGTGAATTTATTAGAAGATTGGTCAAAAACATTAAAATTTAAATTTTGCTAACATTACATTTTGGTATATTTTTTCAAGAAGTAGCCTAATTTGACACTATCTGTACATCAAAATGGAATATTTTAGTATGTGGAATTTTGGCAAGAAGATTAACAATCTTTACAAAAAAAAAAAACAACAAAAAAACATTTACCATCTGTTTGGTGCAGCTATCAAAACTAGTTTGGTATATTATCATTGAACATAGTGGAAAGTATTGTGGAGATTAGGGTTGTTTGGCTGACAATTTCTTTGTGACAATTTTTGGTAAATAACTGCTTATTCTGAGTAAACTAGTATGTTCACAAAGATTAACAGTTATTTTTTATATTAAGGAAAGAAATGTTAGGCTTAAGAATAAACTGATTTATTGAAAAATTTTCTGCATTTCTCTTCACACATTACATATGTAATCTTCTTTGTTTTACAGTATATTATACAGTAGGTTGTGTAATACTTTTATTGTAAATCATAATTGAATTATTTAAGGGTAAAGTGTGAAGTTGTTTTATTTTGGTTTCTTATCACACTGATTACTTTAATATTGTATAAAACTTGTTTTACAAAACATATTTACTTCTGCTCCCACTTATAGCAGTGGAGTAATAGCTGTAAGTGTGAGAAGAGGTAAGTATTATTGGAAATACATTTTCAATTTAGGAAAATGTTAACTTCAAAAACATACCTCCATTCCCACTTATAGCTATTACTCCACTGCTATGTGTGAGAGGAGGTAAGTGTTATTGGAAATACATTTTCAATGTAGGAAAATGTTAACTTTTATAGCATTTAGCTACTGTATCTTGTACATATTGTTGTTTAGATATTGGTTTTATTTTATTATTGTTTTTCTTTTATGGTTGAACCATAACAACAGAAGAGCTGAAAGTTTTGTAAGTTCAAAGATTTCTGTCATTATTTTGGAAGTATAATGCCTTTGAATAACCCTTATAATAATAGTTTTTTGTTTTTTTTAAATTTTACTGTTAGTGTTTAAAGTATTTTCTTTTAAGTGGTAATGCAAACTTAATTTAAGATTTTGTATAGAATATGCCAATAAACTTGTGTATTTTGATTAATTTATTTAAATAATTGTTTATTTGTTAAATTTACTTCAAGCTGATTAGTCAAGATATAATTTAAAAGTAATCATGAAACTCAGTATAATATTCTGCGTTAAATTCAATACTGTGTCCTGGTTTAGATTATAGGAACAATTGTTGCAAGATATGATAAGAATTAAAATTGGTAATTTTATTAGATGAATGTGATTTGTGTTAATCTTAACATTTTGAAGGAATTTATTGTAAATAAAAGTAGGTTTGATTCTTTCCTGAGTTTAACTTATATTTATGACTGATGAGAAGTTAAACCTTCCACAGAGCCTTTACACTGTGCCTTATTTCTGCCCACCAAACTGTGATCCTGTCCAACACACTCAACAAATTTTACAGGCTATGGAGAGCTACTATCACCATTTAGCTAAGGTTCAACGCTTCTCTTTGTTTCATAGGCCTTGGGGCCAACCTATTTGTGTAGGGAGACATCTACCAGGCACATTAGATCTTTATAAGCGAAAGGGTGTTTCCCAGGGAGAAGATGACAACAAGTCTATTCCAAAACCTTTAAAGAAAAGATTTATTGCAGAGTCTGATGATGATGAGCACTCAGAAGAGCTTCCTAGCCTTCAAGTTGATTGTCAAACAGTTATAGACAGTCGAGAAGATACATCTTTTCTTGCACTGAAAAGAAAATTGCGTTCCAGCACAAATTCTGTTGTTATTACAGCCGAAAATTGTGATGAAAACTTGACACATGATAACCATCTAGTAAACTATAGAAATAAGACAGTTAAGAATAGAACATCTATCATGTCAGAAGAAGCTCCACCAAAACAAACATCCCAGCAGCTGTCTCGAAAGAAGAAAGGTGATGTGGATGGTAATGGAGAAGAGTGGTTGGAAGCCAGCAAAAAACCAAAGGCATCACAAATGTCTAAGGGACCAAGGAAGAGTAAATTAAATGTAGAGAAAGAGAAATATATTAGACAGAAAAAAATTGGTAAACTAGAATCATTGGAGATCATTTGTGAAATTAACAATGACCTTGAAACAAATGAAAAATTGAATTCCTGCCTCGACCCTGAAGTAAATATGGTTCAAAAAGAAGAAAATAAGGTCCTCTGTGATAACCTCTGTATTCCCTCCAGTACTCAAGGATCTGGACTTGGTAAGAACATAAATGAGGTTCTGTTAACTTCTTTAGATAAAAAAAGTAAAACCTTTGAAATCCAACATCTTTCTCCTAATATTTTGGAAAATCCTAGCCACGAACCTACATCATTTGTAGAATCAGAAAGTGAGAGACTGGTAATTCCAGAAAGTCCTCCAGAAGAAAAACCCCATTCAACAAAAAAAAAGATTCAACTATCTATAGACAAAAATAAAACTGCAAATACAAGTTACAATGAATCAACTGTTCTTCTACCCCAAATTAAACATTCTTTTGACAAAGTGTCTGTTCCTGTAGTAACAAATAATTCTGTTTTCAAGAAGGAAGCTCATAGTGAGTCTGCTATAGAAGATGAACAAGTATTTTGTATTTCCAAAAGCCCATTTGATAACTTACTTGGAGAAGGTGAAGAAAACACAAGAAAGTAATTTTATGGTAAGTTTTTCATATGATGAGTTTGATAAACAAACAGCTATGTATGAAACAGAAATTGAAACTAGCTATGACCTACAAGTTTATTAGTTAAAAAATTTAGTAGGTTTTTCAGTTGCCACATAATAATAATAATGATAACGTTTGAATAACATGATTTAAAACAAGGTCTGTTTATGTAAACTATGGCCAGGCATTAAAGACTGAGTTACTGACATTATTACTTATAAGTTATGCCAAAGATTGTAATATTGAATTTTCTTTTGTTTCTGTAAATGTTTATGATATTAAATGTTATGGTATACTGCAAATTTGAGTAAGGGGTAATAAAGTGGCAAGAAAGTAGTCAGTGGCTAATTGAAATTCAGTTTATGTATAGGGTGAGAATTTAGATAAAAACCATTAAAAACTATCCTGTAGTGAGATGCTCTGCATCTCTTGATATTAAATCTGCTAAACAAATTTAATTGAGGTAGAAAAGGGTAAAGTGCAGGTTTTTGCTAGGGAATCTTTCATTAAATTGGAAGTCTACTTGAGATGAACAATATGTTTTCTTTGAAAAAAATGCATGTTTGGATAGTGTAGTTGTCAGTCACTATCTCTCTATGATGTAGATACACAATGACAGAACATTATTTTTAATGAGGTTTTTCTTATTTGGCAAGTAGGTTAATGGAAGGATAAATCCTAAGTATATTTTCAGAAAACTCACTATACAGTGCTGAAAAAAGATCTAAACATTTAGTAAGGTTTCAAGAAGTCTACCCTAGGAATGTCAGATATCAATAAGTTTAATAACAATTACAATATCTAGATATGAAACTTTCATGTATTTTCTTTGAATATTTAACAACAGAAAATTTAATAATCTTAGGGACTCAGTTTATATTTTAAAAAAGTATGATTTACATACAACTTTTATTTTATTTTTTATTTTTACAGAGCAATTTTAAAATGAGGTTATTAGATGGTGTTCCTTTTGAGAAACATGTAGAAATTGACCAAGAAGCTCTCATTATAAACCCAACTGCCTACTTACCAACAGTACAGTGACACTCTGAGCACATTCTTTAAACCTATCATTACATCTGAGTGGACTGAGAAGTTAAACTGTACTCTAAACTTCATTTGCAATCCTTCTGCAACAGTTAAGGATATTTTTTATCAAAATGTTACAATTAAATTGTAAACAACATTTTAGTGAAATATCAAGGTTGGAAGACTCGCTATATACTAGGAAAGATACATTTGGTTACTAGGAGGAGTAAGGTATTTGTTTATGAAGAGTGGAACAAAGATCTAACAACAGGCTGCTAGAAGAGAAGAAGGAATATACTCTGTTATGAAGAGTGGAACAAAGATCTGACAACAGGCTTCTAGGAGAGAAGGAGAAATATACTCTGTTGTGAAGAGTGGAAACAAAATCTAACAGACTTCTAGGAGAGGAGGAGGGATATATCTGGTTGCAAAGAATGGAAAGATCTAACAATAAGCTTTTAGGAGAGGATGAATATACTTGGTTGTGAAGAGTGGAAACAAGATCTAACAACAGTCTTCTAGATGAGGAGGAGGGATATATTTGGTTGTGAAGAGTGGAAAAAATATTTAACACTTGATTATTAGATCATGCTGTTGGTAACTAATTATTATTCACTAGTTGCTGTCAAGCAGAAGTATATTTATGGTAACTGTACTATGAATTGCTAATTAGTGGTGTTCAGAAAATCTGTTGTTTGAGGTTTGTTAGTTAGTTGGAGATATGTGAAGAACGTTTTTATGTAAATTGTATTAAATAGAAGTTACAAATTTTCCATATGTAATATACATAAAATGAAAAATGTATATTGAAATAGCAATCTTGAAAACACTGCAAGCTAAAATTGGTATGATTGATGCATATATGTTTAACTTGCTATTATTAACACTAGCCTTAAACTGTTATTCTCTTCTAGTTTTTGCTGATTGTTTTCAGGTAGAACAGTGGTTATGCTTGTTTAAGTTACGCATGAATGGATTTTATTTTTTGTGTTTACTTTAAATTCACCATTCCTTGTTTTTATACATGTTTCTCCAATCACCCTGTGAAACATCTTGTCCACCTTAAATAGCATATTTTATACTAATGTACCAATCAAAGTTTTAGGAAATAATTACTGGTAGTTTGGATGCCCTCTTTCAAGTAAAGGAATTAATAAAGAATTGCATGTATTGATTTCTTTGAAACTCATGTGTTCAAAAGCATCTTTCTCTATGAATATGTATATGATAACAGTGATGTTTTATAAATGTTTATATACTTGCTTATGTCAGTTTTGTATCTAAGACATGTCAGGTTTTATTACAGGAAAAAAGCAAAACATAATAAATTATTTGTTTTAAATCACTTATATTAAGACTGATTTGCCTGAGTTATAAGTACCGAGTGTTCTACACATTATTAAAATAAACTCAAGTGATGGAAGCCATTAATTAGCTGGCGGCTACTTTTTTACAGTTTTCTCAAATACAGATCATAATATTTATACATATTCAGTCTTTATCACTGCCACTTTTGAAAACCAAAAGAGAAAATGTAATTTTTTTGTTGCTTGTGTGACACATGTACAGACTAAGGAATCCACAGTATGAGAGGGGCATACATGTTTTTTAGATTTTTGTTTGTTTGTTTTCTTGTGCTTAGGGAAGAGATAAACCCAAAGACAAGAAGCACATGATCATTAAAAGTCAACAAGCATAATTCATTTGCATAAGGCAGTCTTTATTTAGCTTTAACCTTTATTTTTAATTTATACTACATTTTATGTTATAATTCAAAGGAAAGGGTAAGTCTCTGATAAGGAAATACTTGGCAGAACATTAGCTGAAGATGTTCACTATTTAAAATAGTAATGCTGTTGCAAATTATATATTTTATCTTTATGAATATGTCAACACTATAGATTGAAACTTGTGAGTGGTTGTAATTTTTGTTACTTGCTGGCATAAAATGCATGGAACCTTCATCTAAATAAAAAAACAAAACATATATCTTATCCACTAACTTAAGAGAAAAAAAAAAAGTATTATGCCTAGTGAGTTCAATAAATGTTTTACTTGCATGTTTATATCAGTTTTATTTTCTAAATCAGTATTCCTACCCATTTGCCAGTCTTTGGTGTGTATAAACCTTATGGAGTGTTAGGAGTGTATAGGCCTTTAGTGTTGATTCTTAACTTAGTTTCTTTAAGAAGGTTTCAAGTGAAAGTTATGAGGCTTACCCACTTCACAGTGAACATAAAAGGAAACAACACTTTTCACCTATTCATAACACATATAAGTTTTATGAAAATTTCATCTTTCACAATACCAATTTTTTTTTTCTTTTTAACCTAATATTTCTATAGACCAATGGTTGAGAACTATTGTTTTAAATTAGTTTTCCTCCAAAGTTTTTGCTACTAAGAGTTGTCTGAAGGGACAGTGAATGTCAATTCTAGGGACAGTGAATGTCAATTCTAACCATATTTGAAATATTTAATATATGATTTTTCCATTTTGTAAAGGTGAGTGTTTTTTTTTGTATGAAAGTGGAATGCACTTATATTGGTGTTACCAAAGTGTGCCAACAGGAATTTGTGAAGCAAGTGATGATTCAAGTAACACAGATGTAGCTACAACATAATAAAATCTGATAATACAAATCAATTAAAAAATAACCTCCAAGAATTGGAAAACTTGAGATCAACATTTTAACCCAACAACCCATATATGTAGTTTGGTCAAACATTTATCATTAACTTACAGCAAATGGTTGTATAGAGGTACTACTAACTTAAACTAGTAATGCATCAATTCTTTGACAGCAGTATTACACATAAAAATCTATTAATTATTTCTACTGATGGCTTTATTATGTACTTGAAAACATTTTTTTCATATTGTGAACACAGTTAGTAGTTGTGTATTGTAAAAAAAGGAAGTCAATACAAAGCTAATACACAGAGACAGACATAATTACAATAAAATGAAGTGATTAAACAAAAGGATATAAGACTATTTATTTCTCAATGGCAGATTTATTTCTGGATGTATTGTGAATTTCTGTAGATGTCTTATTGTGTTATTAGTTTTTTCCATTACAAAAAGCCCATTAAGTTAGCTTGTGTTTTGATCTTCATTAAAAATATAATATTTGTAATTGAGCATATAATTTGGTTTACAATACAAGATGAATGAAGTATCATTTGTACTCTGTTGCTTGTCATATATTATTCAGACTAGCTTCACTTTGTAACAAATCAAGGAATAGCAAAGATATTTATTCAATCAACATATGCAACAAACTTTATAGTCACAAGCATTTATTGTTCCTTCTAATTTAAATAATTTTTAAGCCTATTTTCTGTGTTGACAACTTTATTGTATATATATATATTCAGCCTTAAATATTAGTTTCCTGAAATGTCTTGGTAGCAGGTAACTCAAGAAATATATTCCTTATTGTTTGCTTGACATGTTATCTTCAAGGCTAATGAGATTATATATAAATTTTAAATATTTCAACTATTTTATTTGCCACTTTGTCAGCCTAGTTTAAAGTTATTCATAATCCTATAAGTGAGTTTTTTCATGCACATTATCATATATATCATAGAACTAGCAAGCCAAGCGGGTTTTTTAAACCTACATGCAAATAGTTTTGTTCAACTAAACAGCTTTGAAGTATTAATTCAGATGGTATATAATACAAGAAACATGAATGTTAGATGGTTATGTACAATGTTATAATTCGTGTAATCCTTGTTTTACAGAGTTCACATGTATTTCAGAATTCTAAAGTGTACATCTGTTTTTTTACTTATTTTTGTTAGCAATTGTTTTAGCAATGATAAAAAAAAGGAGTTCAGAGATTAAATAAATGTTTATCACAGACTGTTGCACATAATATGAAACTACTTTATTAACGGATACCAGAAGTCTGTTAAAAATATATAAGAATTACAAGTTTGTATTAGTTCCTGAAGTAAAAGTACCCTAGCTGCTGTTACCTTCTTATGAAGTACTAGCTAAGCTGGCCTTTCTGTGACTAGTTTTATCTTTATGTAAAGGAAAAGTTTTTCAAGACCATTTGCTTATTGTGCAACATAAAGTGTAACTTGGTGATTACTGTATGTACAGGAAACTTCTTGAAAAGCTTTTTATCTTGTCCAAGATATAACAACATATTTTTCACAATAAACCCCATCTTTAAGGGGAGGTGGGAGCTAAAACATATTTTAAATGTACATATGGTAAAAGCACATTAAATACCACATTTTCCCTTTGTTTTCAGGTGAACCGTTGGCTAATCTGTTTTTAAATATCAATGTTTTAAAGACACTTTTAGTAGACTACTGAAGTGTATAATTCAATTTATTATTTTGTTGATTGTGGTTTAAATTCAGTATTTTATCAAACATTTTTATATTTGATTTGTGTGAAATTCCAGTTGGTAATTGTTATAACTTTTTTTTCTCCTTCTCAAAAAGTTAAAGGAGTCATCCTTTTAGAAGATCGTGAACAGTATTGTCAGTTATAGATTTGTATTCCACTAAACTGTACTGAGTTAATGATGTTTACAGATGTTATTGAATAATTATAGTGATTAGAAAATTTCAGTTTTGTCTCTGATGTTGATGTGGTTCTCTATCAACTTCAGTTTATGATAGGAAAACTTAGTTTTAGTGTAATATTTATCTAACCATCTGAATGTGATAGAATTTTATGAAAGTTCTGTAAAACTGTACCATATTTTAATTAAATACATTTTATTCTCAAAGCTCTGTACAAGAAAGAGAGTTTACTTTTGTGTCCGTGATATTAATGTGCACAGGTGGGGATCAAAGTATGCACATCATAACTTTTTATAGAGTGCAAGTCAATGTGGTATTGTGTATTTTATGTCAGAATTACCAACTATTGCAGATTTAGTGATAGTTCATGATAGATAAGAATAAATAACAAATGCAATATACAGAGATACCAAGAAAACAATATTTGCATTCCATACATTTTAGAGGTTATGCAAATTCAATATGCCATCTGTATGATTGACAAAAGTATTGTTATTCCTGACATGGACATCATCTTGCACTCTGACTTTTCATAGTCAAAGTCAGACTAACATTGCCAATTCACAGACATATCTCAAGTACAAGTACTTATGTAACACATTTGACTTTTTGTGTGCAACAGACTTCTACATTTTACTAAAAGCATGACACATTTTGTGTGGATAAACTTAGTAAATTTGAAATTATAGTCCACATTTTTTCTCCAAGCTGGGCTTGGTCCAATGGACTGATCCCATGCACATTTGGTTAAAGCAAGGGATATGTACAGCTGAAATTTTAGTTATCACATAATTTTTTTGATGTAATATTGTGCTTAAAGTAAAAAACTTAAATCATTATTTGTAGTTAAACAATATGTGAAACAAGCAACTATATTCTGTTCTGTATACATAGGTATAGTACAGATATCAGTTCAAGGCTTTTTTGGGCTGGTTTATATCATTTTTCTCAATAAAAGTTTGGTTAATTTTAATATGCTTTTTGGCAGATTTTTCATATTTTATAAAACTAGATACAAGGCATTGCTTAAAATGGCAACAAAGATGTATACATATATTGACGTATATGTGTGTGTATTTGTGTAAATGATATAAATATTTGTATCACACAACAAAGACTACTGGGATAGTACACACCACCAGCTAGTAATAGGCTCATTTCTATTGAAACTGTACGTTAATCTCATGGTACACCACTGCATAAGCTTTACAAAGATCAGCAATTGCCATAGCCAACCAGTTGAAGTCAAGATGCAATGAGGAAGTAATGCACAAACATTTAAAGGGGAATAATTATTGGAGATGCAAGGATCTGAAACAGTTCCACTTGCCTACTTATCCCAAAATCCACAATGGATAATGTGCTGAAGAAGTAAAAGTAGTGTTAAATATTGTTGTAAGTTCAATTTAGAATGAAATACTGTGAACATAATCATGTGTAGGTAAATTAATTCTGCTACTTATTGATGAACTTTGGTTTGATGGAAAATGCTTTAGATATGACTTGACTAAACTATGAGGGGGTGATAGTATTACTTTCATGATTTGAGCCTGTTTAAGCTGGTTTGGACTACAGTCACTGATAATAGTATAAGAGCCATCAATACCTTTTTATACTGAAACATTTTGGACAACACTGCATTGATGGAATTCTATCGGGAAGGATCATATTTGTGTCACTGTGTGGTTAAATCATGTCATACCACATGCAGTATTAACCAGCAGTATGGTAACATTCAGAATCTGCCATTCAAACCCAAGAACTCTAATCTGAATCCATTTGAACTGCTTCAGGATATTTTTGAATGCCACCAGGAGATACCTAGAAATCTGTTTACACTTGGATTGGCTTTGCAAGGGGAGTGGCAGTTTATTTGAGCAAATTTTTAATTAGAATTCGTGGCAACTTTTAATAACAAACACAAATATTTTTCTTCAGGTTGTGAATATGCTGTCAAGCCAAAACTGGGCTCACTCTATATCCAAATAGGTTTTCAGTGGCAAAATACATACATTACCCTGTTCTGAAGGTGCATTGTCCCAATACTTTTGGTAATTAATATAGTATATGTATATTTGTAATTATGTATATGCACATGAATGACATATTCCTCTTGAACCAGAGCTACCACTATACTACAAAAGTAACTGATATGTATAATCTTTCCACTAATCATGTAGACATGTACAATATACTTTCCATTTTAGAAATTTATTTATACTATGTAGTTACATTTAATATTCATTCCTGTAACATGATCGTATAATATTCAGCTGTCTAGCTGATATTATAATGTTATATTCCATTAGGTATATATTTTTTATTGTTGTATCACTTTAAGATTTAAATTTCTCATCATTTGGACATAGGGATACTATTTCTTTACACTGTGTAGACGTGATGACGCATAAAAGGTAATAAGTCGCTCTTAACTTTTCTCACTAACGCTAAAAATCGGGTTTACATAGTCGTGGTGGGTACAGTACAGATAGCCCATTGTGTAGCTTAGCTCTTAACAACAAAAACTTTTTCTCAGTCAGTTTGTTGACAAACTTTCATGAGTTTACTGTGTATTGCAGATGAATAAGAAACCGTTTAGTTTTTTTTTTTCTTTTTGTCAATATTAACCCTTTGTAAATGTGCAATATTTTACTAGCTAAAAACAATTAGTTACACATCTGGTCATGTTCCCCCAGAGGTTAAAACTAACTTTAGTGTTGGACGATTTAATGTTAAGATCGGCTCCAGTTTAGTTTTCTTTTTAATGTGTTAATAGGCTAGTAGAGTCAAATGTAACAAACTTTTATATATTCGATGTTGAAATAGATGATATTTCGCAAGAATGAAACCCGGTTCTCAACAACATTCCAATCCCAACTTCGGTATTTCGAGTTACCATTCTCGCTGCCGCGCCAATCAGTGGTTGTAGTGCTGCAAAATATTTAACGATCTACCAAGACTATCTGAGAAGAGATAAAACCCCAAGGGCGTGACGACTACCCCACACAAATGTGTGAACAGACAGTTTTTCTTCCATTAAACCACCTCAGCTGTGTCTCCGTGAGATTGATAAAATCTGTCATAAAGAACTGTTGAGGCGGTTTATGGAAAGACGCAAGATGTCGTACGCTAGATTGCAGTGTGAGATATATATTATGTGGTTAATGAGGATCGAAAACTCCCGACGTCATTTTCGGCATCCATTCTGTCATTGGACGTGTCGCAGAAGCACGACCTCACGTGCTGATTTACAAACATGATCTCACGCAGAAAGATCACTGCTGTTTCGCTACATCCGGCCGCCATTCTGACGGGAATCTAGAAAAACAGAAACTTAGAACTGAAGCGGGGGGCCATCGTATTATTTCTTCAGTTGCTAGCTATGTTTTAAGAAAACTTGCATGCACGTAACGTGTCTTAAGATTGAATTGATCCACGTTTATTTTCCGCCTATTTCAAGTTTTGATCATCATAGTTTTCGCAATCAAGTTGCGACTAAAGCTACTTAAAAAAATAGAAAGAAAAAGTTTCAATATTACCGGGTTTAAACTTTCTAATATCGAAGTTTAGACTTAAAATCAGGATATAAGACTCCCTATATGATTATAAATTCTACAGTAAAGGCGTAATAGTTGTATCAGTTATGCAAATTTTAATAATTTGAATAACTCTGATTTGTACATTTAAAATGAATGTATGTTTCAAATGTAGATTTTTAGTCATGGAAGGCACAAAAAATAATTAATATTGGTGCTAAATGGGGAATTTCGAGTTAATGTTATGGACAAAGCATTACTTTAACTTGGTTTGAGGATTACTGTTCATTTTGTTTTGGATAATAGCGTTATTGAATTGGTCCGAGTGACAATTCCCACATACTTTTTGTCGTTCGTTTAGATGGAAAAGATTCCGAAGAGCATATTGATTTATTAAAGAAGCTATTTTAAAACACGGATGGATATGTGTGTTATTGGAGAGGGGAGTTCTTACTTTCATTTAATGTTTCTAAACATTGCTGTGACTTGTTTAACGCAACTTTTGTGTTTCTAAACATGGCCGTGACTTATTTAACACAACTTTTGTGTTTCTAAACATGGCTGTGACTTGTTTAACGCAACTTTTGTGTTTCTAAACATGGCTGTGACTTGTTTAACGCAACTTTTGTGTTTCTAAACATGGCTGTGACTTGTTTAACACAACTTTTGTGTTTCTAAACATGGCTGTGACTTGTTTAACGCAACTTTTGATTATCGTCACTGTTGTTAATAATTGTTTCTCAGACACTGAATTAATGCAGCGCAACTGCTTTTTGAGGTTAGCAGAGAATTTTTATAAATCAAGTTTTTAAGTCTTCGTCAGTTACTAAAATTTTACAACCTAGCTGGTGTAGTAGATTCATAATAAACTTATGAATCGTTATAAAAAGTTCAGTAACGAAGTTTGTTTTTAATTATGCACAAAGCTACACAAGGGCTATCTGTGCTCTGCCCACCACGGGTATCGAAACCCGGTTTCTAGCGTTGTAAGTCCGCAGACATACCGCTGTGCCACTGGGGGGCAATAACGAAGTTAGAGTCCACCAGTGACTTGTTGGAGGAATCTTGGATTAAGATTTACAGTTTGATGTAATTTAATACCACAATACTGAATTTTGTAATTATAATGAAACTTGTGAATTATTTAAAATTTGGTTTCTGAGATTGGAAATTAGTCGATTTTTGACTCCTCTATCAAAAAACAAAACAAAAAACAAACAATCACCATAAAAGTTGCTTTGAATGTAGAATATTAATAACACATCTTAATGAAAAGTATGATTTTATAAATTAATTTGTTTAAAAACCTATGCATGACGAAAAGTATAGAGATTATTCACTGCTTGCTAGTCTGAGGGATATTTGGATACAAAAATTGGAACGTTTTAAATGTTTTATATACTTTTCTAATTGAATATTTAGTCGTGGATGTGACTTGCTAATAACATATAGAATTTAGGATGATGGATTTATGATTTGGCTTTAGAGCATTTTAATATGATTAGTAATATTTATTAAAAGTAAAAAAACAAAAACGATATTTGTTGGCAGAATAAAATCTTTATTACAGTTGTTTCAGCCGACTAGTTTCGATAACGCAGTTAATCATCATCCGAGCTTGTAAATACAGTATTTGCTAACAGTGTATTCAGAAGATCTTATGACGATATCTACGCTACCGAAGTTAGTCGGCTGAAACAGACTGTCTTTCATTGTGCCAAAAAAAAGTTTTTGTTTTTACTTTTAATGTACAGTAGTACAATGTGCCTGAAAAGAAATTGTGATTAATACTAGCTTACAATTCATGAGCTCTACAAATAAGTATAGTTAGAAATTAAATAGGAAACTTATCAGCCTCAGAATAATAAAAATATTTGATATTTTCCACCTTTAGGATGAATGTACAGGTAAAATTCAGGGTTGGCCATCCCCAATCCAGAACTGCAGATTAGAGGGAAGGTAACCAGCATTCAGTTATGCGGCTATACTCTTAATCGAATAGCCAGTTGGTTGTCACAATTATAGCCTCTCTTAATTGACTGTACGGCACGTGTTTGAAGACATATCGCGTCTCGAACCTTGGATCTTTCTATCAGCACACTAACCACCAAGCCACACTGTGCCCAATAATAAAATAAGTTTGTGAAAAAATATTAACAATTTTCAATCAATCTAGAAAAATACAACTTTTATATTTATTTGTATTACTAACCGGTGGAAGTAGCTAAGCATGTTATTTACAAATGTCTAATAATGTTATTTTGTTGATTGTACGAAATATCATTCATTAATTTTACATCCAGGCCGGCTGAAGAAATTAACTTATATAGGTTGATGTTAAAGTAATTTACATGTTTTATATAATTGTGGATCAGAAATTTCTAAAGCAGATTTATACCCTAAAGTAAATGAATTGTACCTTAAGTAAATAAATAATGCTTTTTGTTTGGCATATCCATTAGTCTAATCTATACAAAAAGGAAATGTAGAAAATAAACAATTGTGTTAAATTTAACATTTCCCTCTCTCTCATTTCATGGCTTATTAAACACTGCACTTAAGTATTTTCTGAAAGGGAGTATTATCCTGCTTCAGGCGGCAGGTGCTGCCGACTAGTTGCTTTCTTTTGGTTCACAACTCCAAATCAGGGACGACAATCATAAGGTTTTCTGATCTAGCCATTTAGACCATTGTATGTATAAGGTCTCGTTCAGGTAAACATTCTTGTATCTAGAATACTTTCTATATCATGTTTGTCTCCACTTTCTGACGGAGCGCCTCAGCTAATGTATACTCATGAACGAAGAAAGTGACATACTTGTTTCTAGAGCCCTCAGAACAGGTAAATAATCTACTTCTGTACTCTTGAACCCAGAAAACGTTCTTCTAGGATCCTACCCTCTGTTGACTAAACACATTACCTATTTTTACGCTCTTCTATGTATAAACTTTTGCTTCCCACTGACTCAGCGGAAGGTATGTAGGCTTACAACGCTAAAAATCGGGTTTCGATACTTGTGGGTAGATCACAGATAGCTCATCCTGTATCTTTGCGCTTAACAACAACTAAACCAATATAAACCTTTATATTACTTCCTGCACCTTTAGGCCAAATATATCGTTCTTATTTTGTTACTTCTTTACCAGAACACTTTTCTAAGTTGTGTTATGCTATCATTAAAACAGGAATCCGATGAATTTGTGTACCTTCAGCTCCGACGATTTTTATTTTTGCTTTTAGTGACCTAACACGTCAACTATCCTGATATTAGATGTTCTCAAAAACTTCTCAATATTATGATTTATTTAAACATATTTAAACTAGGTATCTCAAGTGATCATTTATTTTCTAATAACCGGGCACATAGTCGTTTGGGATAGAGGTGAGGAGTCCAAGTGATTTTAATCAAGTGTAGTACTCTTGGCCTGATTACTGAAAGTTAATCGTACTTTATAAGAACCATGTTTTAGGACTCATGCTGCCCTAGGAACTACTTCCTCTATTATTTCTCATGCTCACTTTCATGACTATGATTATGCACTATTTCCTCATATAATAATAATATCCATTGTAACAAGCTTCTGCGAAGGATGACGTAGTCAGTCTAAAACCACACACCTTAGAATTTCTACAGACTCTTCACTGAATGTGGACGTTGACTTTCAGGACTACGTTTAAGCAGACCACGAGTATAGCCTGTTACGTAGTCAGGGATTCATTCAGGACCAAATAGTTAGCATAATACAGCATTAGGTTAAAGTCATGTTATTATGCGTAGCAGTAAGAACTTACTACGACTGAAGAATCGTACAATAGCTTGTTTTGCACGGATTGACATAATATACGTATAATTATACAGTATCGATAAATAGGTGAATAAAACTAACTGACGGGTATGTGGGGAACAATCCATCTATCAACTCATTTGTTCATCTATTCATGGATATTGAAAGATGGATAAAAATATTTTTAAGCGCTTAAAAATAAAAATGATGTTTGAAGAGTAAGCCCGTGGTGACACGATTTTAGAAACAGAAAAATACAATGCTTTAAAAATCGTCGGCTTCTTGAATATTTGTTGCGTTACTATTCAAACTCAGTGAAGTAGCATAGCACGCCGATTTTAATGAGTTAGAGGAATGTTTTGGTAAACAACATACTGGACAAAGTCATTGCCGGACGTGAAATATGTTCTTAAAACTCGTTCTAATTATATGTGTAAA
>NW_013666209.1:499639-501302 GCF_000517525.1 Limulus polyphemus
ACTGTAATTTATTTGTTTATTATTTAAGGGAGCATTATAAATAGTTATGTTTTAAAAGAAGAAAAAAACTACTATTGTTATAAATAACACATTCAATTGAACTAAACTATACATGTCTATTTAAATATATTTACACATGGCTTGTGTATATCATATATATACATATATATATATTATTCATACCTTCGGTGTATAGGACGCAAGTAGATTTTGACATCAAATTTTGGGGTAAAAATGTGAGTCTTATACAGCGAAAAATACGGTATATATAGGCAAAGTCTGTCTGTCTGTCACGATTTGTATCTCCTGAACGGTTAATCGTGCAAAAAAATTATATATCAAAATGCTTATTTTCAAGAGGACATTCATTACAGGAAAATTATTCATTTTTGGCAATTTAATTCCTAAAATGTCATATCGTTATCAACATCGATAGATCAGTCTTTGTATGTGTTGAATGGTCAGTTTGAGAAAAGAGGAAAGAAAAAAAGGACAAAAGTGTTTCTTTTTTGTGAGGGATTTTCACGAAAAAAAACAAAAAAAAACGGAACTTCCTCTGTCGAATGACTGAAATAAAAATTTCAAAGACAGGAGGGTGAACGAAAAAGAAAACACATATAAAGAGAGGAACGTATTTGAGTATATATTTGTTGTAGTTCAGTTTATATATGCTTTTTATTTTCACGTCAGTATTATATATATGCGCGATTTTATTGTACCATGTCGAATAAATTGATTTGAATTTAGTTCCATATCTCCCCTTTGACACTTCTTATAGAAATGACAACTATCAAAAAGCGATCACTTCGGTAGCTGTCTTTTCTTGCACTCAGTAGAATGACAAAGAACGGTGGCATCCAGCAGAAAAAATCCCCGCAAAAACCCAAATATTTTTGCCAACAACGCATTGCAGTCAGTTTTCTTTGCTTAAAAACAAACGCAACGCAATTTTCCTTATTGAAATAACACATGGAATAACAAAAGACGGTTGTAAATGGCCCACTGGACAATCATATTGCATATACACTTTGATCAAAGGAATTGAGTTGACTGCACATGTTATATTTATTCATCACTATTTTAGGATTGTTTCAACGGGCATCTGCTAGTATTCCCTAAAGCATACATAGAAAATATAATTTTTTGTATACTTTATTTTTTGTATGAACAAGAAAAACAAACTATAAAGTATATATATAGTTTCCAAATTTATAAACAGTAAATTATACGTTTTATATACAATATCACAGAAATATCCAAGTTTTTCATATAAAGTATGTAAATAATACTACACGCAAAATGTAGGAAGAAGAAGAAATAAAGAATAACTTCCTAAGGCTTGCATCGTGAGAGATCAAGTTGAAAAACACACATACACAAAATAGTCGGTAAACATTGAAGTACGACATGTTTGTTTTTTGAATTTCGCGCAAAGCTATACGAGGGCTATCTGTGCTAGCCGTCCCTAATTTAGCAGTGTAAGACTAGAGGGAAGGCAGCTTGTTATCACCACCCAGCATCAACTCTTGGGCTACTCTTTTACCAACGAACAGTGGGATTGACCGTCACACTATAACGCCCCCACGGCTGAAAGGGATGACGGGGATTCGAAGTCGATTGCGAGTCGAGCGCCTTACCCACCTGGCCATTACGAGCCGAAAGA
>NW_013666209.1:501312-507862 GCF_000517525.1 Limulus polyphemus
ATGTTACTGTAGGTGTTGTTTCAGTTGGATCTGAAATGGTTAAATAAACCTCACTCACTGATATTTTGCAACGAAAACAGTATTACAGAAACTTACCGGTCTGCTGATGTTCCTTCTTGAGAAAGAATGTAAAAACGAGTGTATGTAAGCCAACTTTTGAAATCTGAGCCTTGTTTCGCTTTTGCACAAATATGTAATGGGCATCTGAAATTATGATCGAAAATATTATTCAAGCGATACTAATTTTTGCGCAACAACTAAAATTTAGCGAATAGTTCTCGCATATGATTCGAATATGAAATACCGTAATGCCCCTAATTATAGCCCCCTCTATAAATATCGCCCCCTCCGGTATTTTTATAAAGCTTACCTTGTGTGACAGCACTATAAATCCAACATATAATCCACTTTTATTACCAGAATTTTGATTTGAAAATAAGAAGAAAACACACACGCACACTTATTAGCATTGAAATTAACAAATCACATATGAAAAATTAGCGCCCCCTTTGCAGTTTGCAACGCCCCTGGGGGCGTAAATTAGGGGCAAAACGGTATTCGTGTGTTAGAGCTGAGCACAAACGTAACTATAGTTTATCGTGTATACCGTGTTTCATGTTTATACCCTCACTTATCGTTTTTTTATGCCTCGCTAATTCTATAAAAGTATTTTTCTTGCAATAAAACTGATGTTGAGTGTGTTTATGCGCTAGTTTTAAAACCTGACCTGTATATTTAATGCGCCGATGTGGTATTCGTTTCAAATGGAGAATTTAGAGACATGCGTTTGGCAGGAATAATCGTCAGCACACAGGTAGACCTGTCGTAGCTGATTACAGAGTAAATAAACACGAGGTGTCATAGTAATAGAGGGCAGTAGCTTTCAAACGCTTAACGCTCTGAATTTCTATGTCAGAGACCCCAAAAATTAGCGTGGTACCCTTCTTCCCTCTCCACCAAGTAAGGTCTCTGCGTTACAAACTCGAACCCAGCGGGCATCTCGGCGCATAAGAACAGAAGGCATCACCCGGGTACCGTCATTTCGTGAACAGGACAGGTTCGTGTCACGTACAAAAGTGTGACGCCTTGTTTCTCTGCTTCGGAGAGTACGCGCAGGGATTGTTGTATCTCTTACTCAGGTAATGTTTTAAACATTAATATTATTTGTACGGCTATTAAACCTTCGGAAAATTTGGCTAAGCATTTAATGTTGCGGAATTAATAATTTGCAGTTCCGGTTGTTTTATGATACATATTGTAATATTACATAAAATGTAATTAACTGAAAATACCTGAATCAGAGTAATATTATTTTACCGCACGTTCATGGTAACTTGCATAATTGGGAACTTGAGTTCAGGTAATGTAAGTAAGATGTTGGGTAACAACAACACGCCGTGAATATTAATATGTTACATGGTTTGTACAGTTTAATACAATAACGCGCGCTTTACACAATATATATTTGTCAAACATTACTTAATTTGTGTTTTGTAGTATAATGCATAGCTTGGATAAACAGAATACTCGATTTCAACGTTGTATCTTTATTTACCATTACAGCATTTCAGTTGTTGCTATTTTGTGTGGTGCCGAAAATGGTAAAGTAGGGAACTGCTTAAACCAAAAAGCAATACATATCACTGATCTAAGTTTATTGGAATTCTTTCAATTCGGACATTAAACACCTGTGGGTTAATATGCTACAAATACTATAAACAGTGTTTTAATTAAAACTCTGGGTGTTGTAATCCAGGTAATCAGGATGTAGATAAACACTTCATCGTATTATATATACTCTTGTACTTAGAATGATGTAAGTAATGTAGGTGCAGTTAACGAGGACGTACGTATATACGTAGCTGTATTGTATATACTCTTGTATTTTGAATAATGTAAACAATGAAGGTGCAGCTAATGAGGACGTATGTATATATGTAGCTGTATTGTGTATACTTTTGTATTTTGAATAATGTAAACAATGTAGGTGCAGCTAATGATGACGTATGTATATACGTAGCTGTATTGTATATACTCTTGTATTTTGAATAATGTAAACAATGTAGGTGCAGCTAATGATGACGTATGTATATACGTAGCTGTATTGTATATACTCTTGTATTTTGAATAATGTAAACAATGTAGGTGCAGCTAATGAGGACGTATGTATATATGTAGCTGTATTGTGTATACTTTTGTACATTGAATAATGAATGATGTAAACAACGTAGGTGCAGCTAACGAGGACGTACGTATATATGTAGCTGTATTGTATATACTTTGATACTTTGAATAATACAAACAATAAAGGTGAAGCTAATGAGGACGCATACATAGATGTAATTATATTGCACATATTAATTTCCTGTGAATAATGTAAACAGTATAGGTACTACTGATGAGGATGTACGTATATACATATATTTGTATGTTATGTACCTTTACACTGTCAATGATTTGAGCAATACGAATGTATGTTGTTAGAAAATAAAGAAATACTTGTAATATGGGAGTTTATAATTAAATACAATGGATACCGTAAACAATCGTGCTCAAAGTACCCTTTAGTTCACAAACAAATGAGTAAGTCATTATGATTTTAGGTTGGGATGGATAATCTATGTTTGAATGAAAAGTTCTAAGTTATTTTATTTTATGGTAAACAACTCTTATGTGTTAATGAATAACTTTGAAAGAAGAAATAATTGAAAAGTGGAGTATTTTATTTATTTAATTTTTTCCCCACTGAATAATTCGTCGAGTTCTTTGAATTGAATCATTTCTGACTTGCATCAAAACCAACAATATATTTGGCGTTTTTAAAATTTCTTTATAAAATGTTCATGCTAATATGTCTAGCTTTCAAAACACTTACATCAATAAATATAGCAAATTGTAAATCATTCACGGATTGTTCTATTTCATAAGTGTAAAAAAAGGTCGGCAGATACGAATAACCCAGACAACCTTGTTATTAGCGACACCTGACAAAAACGGCAACACCATGAACAATTTAAATAAGATTTAATCTTTACTTGATTATGCAATTAAACCCTCAAAGAAATAGCTCAAGTAAATGGTGCTTGTAATATTATACAAACACATATTTTATGTTTAGTATTACACATACAATAAATAGAAATATGTCCTAGTATATTACGTTTTTTTCTTCATGCATGGTGAATATTGTATATTCAGTCTTATCGAACTACCGTGTTATCTCTTTACAAATAAACGTTGTTAACACTACATTGCTATTATGAGACTGTGTTATCAGAGATCTAGCGGACGAACAGTAGTAGATAAAGTCCACAATCTACAGACAAAACATGAATTTGATTTTATGCTTAAACTAGTAAATACAGGAAATTATGTGTGGTATACATTTGTCATTTTCACCTTTCAGTAGGGAGTTCAAATGAAAAAAGAAATATATGTATATAACAATTGCTCTGTATATGTTTAAATAATTGTGTGAGTGTTTTAAAACGAATTTCAAATCGTTCATGTATGATATTTTAAACAACGAAGTGACAATCGCAGTTTATAAGAGTGATGTTCCAGTATATATGTTACCCTTGGGAGCACTCTCTTCTCTATTGATTTGGGTAGGGCGTGGCTTAATGGTTACCATGCTAGGACTCTAAATTCGAGGATTCTTAGTTTGATGCAAAAATGCAATCCACGCTTTAGGGCCGTGGATGTTCTATAAGAGTGAAAGTTAAATTCCAATTTTCCACCAGACAAGAGCATGCGGACAAATTCGAAAATACAAAAACAAAACAACAAAAAACAAAAACGAACTATTGCCAACTTAAAAAAAAAAGAACATTCTCGTCGTCAAGTAAACGCAGTCTTTTTTTTTTCATTATTAAACTTATCCAAACATTATTAGTTACCTTTGTTTAGTTTTAGGCCTTTCCGTTATAGAATTTCAACTAAGAAATTAACTACGTGCACATTCATCAACAGATTTGTTTTTAAAATTCCTAGCTTAGAAGTTCAAAATTAAACCTAACCTGAAACTAAATTGACGAAATGTGAAAGTACATTTTAATTCCGCTTCGTTTTATTATAAACTGCGGTGGGTTAGTTTGTAACTTGGGTTGTTTGTTTGTTTGTTTCTTGTTAAGTTTGTTTGTTTGCTTTGAATTTCGCGCAAAGCTACACGAGGGCTATCTGCGCTAGCCGTCCCTAATTTAGCAGTGTAAGACTAGAGGGCAGGCAGCTAGTCATCACCACCCACCGCCAACTCTTGGGCTGCTCTTTTACCAACAAATAATGGGATTGACTGCTCTTTATAACGCCCCCACGGCTGAAAGGGCGAGCATGTTTGGTGGGAAAGGGATTCGAACCCGCGAACCGCAGATTGCAAGTCGGGCGCCCTAACACCTGGCCATGCCGGGCCCTTCTTGTTAAGTACAAAGCTACACAATAGACTATCTGTGCTGTGCCCACCCCGGGTATCGAAATCTGAGCTTCAGCGTGAAACAAGTCCTCAAGCTTATCGCCGAGCCAACAGAGGTTTTTCGCTTTTATTTGTGTCATTTCTAAATAATTATTTGTTTTCATTTTAATGATCTATTCCGTGATATCAGCTTAAATTCTAATTCATTTTAAGTTATTTTGTTTTCAATAGATATCAGTGTAACTTCTATAAATATCGGATGTGTTAAATGTGTTTTATATATATATATTTTTTTTTTCATGTGTTTATTAGACGATTGGCCCTGGAAGACGCATAAAGGCGTCATTGATGATGCCAGCTAACGACGGAAGAATTTTTCACTTGCTAGTCAGTCATTTATTGACTAGTATTTTGTCACTTGCTCAGAGTAAGTAATACCTTGATACTGTTTTATTATCATAATGTTGCTTGTATACTTAATTCTTTACTTACCAACTTGACCACTTCAACGTTTTTATTTTTAATTTAACAGATAAAGAGGCTTGTGCTCAAGTACACCTGAAATAGTAAAACACACGGCCAGTTAACCCTGAAATAATAAATGTTGATAAAAGAACAGCTAATATTTTGATAATGATCGTATAAAAATGTCAGTCTTAGCTAGTGTGTTAACAATGGGGAATAACTACGTAGATTACATATTACACCAATCCACTTTGAAATGATGACAAAAAAAATATTTTTGCTAAAACTGAAGGCATTTTTAAGAGGGTCATTCACTATAATAATTCCAACGCAACCAGAATACTTGTTAAGATGATAAATGGTGTTTTATTGCCATCTGCAACAAAATCTATAGCAGACTTGTGTCAAAGTTTTCAGCGCAAATAAATGAGACTTGAATATAAATTTGTTACTTTTAACATTAATCCAGTTGTAAATATGGGCAAAGGCTGAGGTCATCTCTATAGTAACCAATTACAAGCGTGACTCATGAGTCGACTTAAAAATCAGTTGCTGTGCAGTTGAAAATTTTGTTGCTCAGTGCCTGGAAAATTCATTGGATCTCTTGCTGAGAAGTAAATTTTACGTCGCAGAAACACAAATAAAAAAGTTGGTTTGCAACATCATGTCAGTGTACAGAGGATAATTATAATTTGTACTGTCAACTTGAAAAGCACCTTATGCGAAACATCGGCTGGCTGAACGTCCACATCAGAGATCCGTATGGTTCAGGCATGTCCATTCCTAATTTGTAACTGCTAATCAGAGGGAAGATAACCAGTCAACAGCACCTACCAGCTAGTGGGATTGTCACAAATATAACACTTTCACAGCTGAAAGTCGGAGAGTGTTCAGCGGCATATCGCATCTCAAACGTTTGGGCCTTGAGGAACGCAGCCCAGCACGTTTATCGTTAGGCTTTGGTTTGCAACAATGTGTTAGTGAACGGAAATAAAGATGTTGGTTTGTATAGCACCTTGTTATTTCTCTTTTTTACCTTTTCTTAATTCGAGACTTATTATTTTTATTTTTATTTTTTTGCCATTGATGATGTATGTACAGAGGTTGAGTACGTTATATTAAAACGATTTTGAAGTCTCACCATGTTCTTACTGCCCATATCTCCACGTTTGGCCAAGCTGTACCTGATGACTGTGCATATTAACAATAGTCCTGCAGCGTAGTTTCCATGGCAAAAGGTTCTGTCGTAAGGCCATCATGTCCCAAGCACACCACTACTCCCTGTTTGCTTTACGTAGTTCATCTATTGTATGAGGATGACGGTTTCTCATCGTACCTTTCAACAGCCCAATCACACAGAATTTCATAAGGGCGACTTGTCGATTATGTCGGCATGAATACCAATCTTTTTCTTAAACTTATTGAGGTACGCGACAGTTGAATAGGAGGTAAAACTAGAAGCCATATTGCGAATTCAGACGGAGATCTTTCCTAATGTGTTGCGTACTGTTGTTTGGAACTCATGAACAGTTTTGCCACTGACCTCTGTGTTCGTAGATTCTCACCTGTTACAAGAGGTCACACTTTGCTTATCAAGGCTTAACTACGACTTGTTGTAGATCTCTTTCTGAATGGTTCTCTTTCGATAATATGATACTGGTGATTTCATTAAAGCTT
>NW_013666209.1:508862-514246 GCF_000517525.1 Limulus polyphemus
GGCTACTCTTTTACCAACGAATAGTGGGATTAACCGTCACATTATAACGCCCCACGGCTGAAAGGGCGAGCATGTTTGGTAGGATTGGGATGCGAACCCGCGACCAGATTGCGAGTCGAGCGTCCTAACCACCTGGCCATGCAGGGCAACATTCTTTGGACAGACCAATTTAATATTTAATATTTCATCTCAACAAATGCTGTCATCTACACCAATGAAAATCCACACACGGTTCACCAGACACGTCTAATCATAATTCTTGTGAACAATGAGAAGGTTATGTAATACTTGATAACATATAATGTTAAAATATATAAGTAATATAATTTTAAACAATCCTTACCATAATTGTGATATAAATAAAATTGATGAAAAATTTAATCCAGTTCACACTATAACAGTTGTTTTTAAGTATTTTGCTGGTATATATAGCGTCTCAACCATAAATGTGATTGTCGTATCTCAGCCGTCTTGAAGAGCCCTGGTATTGAGCGAAAGGCCTTGTTGGCACTGGATATAGCAGATATGTTTAGTGTAGTTGAGATATTATTACACGCTCTTCTTTACTTTCCCTCAACTATTCTTCACCAACACGTTTTCATGGATTTTTGTTTCTTTGAAGTTTTTGAGGGAAGTGTTAAAAGACCCCCCTCGAACCAGAAAGGGCAACTTCTCATGTCTATTGTTCTTTTAAAAGGCTTCAAACAGAAACTTTCTGAAGATAGAAGCATAATCCGCTCATTCAGGAAAAAAATGGTCAATGAGACCCTACATTACACACACCGCATTTTCATCAAAGGGAATGCATATGAACTTAGCCTTCAGAATTTAGAAAATCTGAAATAAATGTTTCTATTTGTATTTTGCATTTAAGGCAAAGCTATTAAATCCATTTTGAACTATTGGCAAAACGTCAGCAACACCATACTACCCACTATCCATGTTAAAGGACTGACTTCACTCTTATAACACACATCTACAGTTTTAAAAGTGCCGGTAATATTTTGTGGTATCGCAACTCTGCTCCCTAGCTCCGAAATCCAGAGCTCAACCATAGGGTCATCCCGCGCCCTTTGAAAACAACAAATAGATATGAGATTGCTAAGGTTAGTGCACACTATGGCCAGATTATCTATTAAGCCCAGAAACAAACTAAACCAGTTTTCTTTGTTCACAGTCTTGCATGAGTGTCTTTATTTTGCCTTCATCAAAATATGTGGTGTTTAATGGAGTTGTAAGTTTAACTGAGTTTGGCAGAAAGCAGTTTGTAGACATTTTTGACTACATTTAAAAGATTTTCTCAAAATGACAGAAAAACAAACAAACAAAAGCTAATTAAATATCACTAATTGTAAACTGGTAGCCAACAGGGTCACAACCTATTAACTCAATGTGTCATCGAAGTAGCCAATCATTCAAGAAAATCGCCGCATCCGTTAGCTTGTGTAAATAACTATGGATGCCAGGAGAGAGGATCATTTACAACAGAGCCTACATAGTATAGTCAGGAGATAGTATTTGCATTCCATAACTCTGACGGACAGAGCGCGGCCCAATCATTAGTGTGCCGAACTGAGGATCTGAAGATCCTGAGTCTGCGTCCCTTCCCGTTACCGCAAAACAATAATGACCAAAATAAATAATAATAGTAATAAAATAATTGCGACCCTCATGGGTGCGTTATAAGAGTGACGGTCAAATCCCGCTATTTAGTTTAACAAAATGGTGTTGAGTAACTGCTTTCCCCTCTAGTCTATCACTTCAAAGTAAGGAATGGCTAGTGCAGATAGCACTCGAGTAGCTTTGCGCGAAATTCAACAACCAAACAGATTCTATCCCTAATCCATCGAAGCAGAACCCTGAAACATCTAGGCAGTAGAATCCTGACCTGCTTACTGAGTAAGTCTAAAGATTTAAATATCTATACCTATGTATCCAATAATATGCTTAAAAATATGTAGCTTCAGAATACAAATCCGAACCTTGAACTATGGCGAATGTTACTTGGTTAAAACACTTAGGACTTATATGAGAGAAAATATCAGACGATATTTTGTAGCAGCAGTGAGTGACTCTATAACGATAGGCACTAAACACGTAAAAGCCACAAAATGTAGCAATATATCATCTTTTCCTAGTTATCTATATACTTCTGTTTTATTTTCTATAAATATGTGCTTAAGTTAATCAAAGATAATATAATGACTCCGTGTTTACTACCAGTCATATATATTAGTATACTGTATGCCATGATTAAAAATAAAGAGAACGGAAGAGCCTATTAATATATAAATCATCAAACGAAAAAAAAATGGCATTCCGATAAGGAATTCTCCCTGAAATAATAAGATTGTGAGAACATGGTTGGTCACGTGGAATGGCTAATTTGTCCTTCACCACATTTTCTATAACATCATAAAGCTTCATTTCCTGTATTAGGTGTTTGAATTGGACTAATGTAGCCACTTACATAGCATTGGCAAGAATAGTCAACGCTAAAGAATCACATTATTAAGTTTATTTGTGTTTATGGCAAAGTTATTTAATTCTGACACACGAAGTTTATATTTGGATTAGCAGCTTTTGTGGTATAATCAATATATATTTTTCAAAGTAATAATAAAAATGCTAACTCGCAGATTTTCTATTAATAAACAAAAAGTTAAAGACGGCGTTTTGGTTAACTCAACAATGAATAAACTCTAGCCTGTTAGTGCGCGTATGGACACTTCTACAAGGCTATGGCTCTGTGGGCTATACCTATCTATAATGTCACAACGCATTGATGCAATTGACTACCTAGAGTGTCACAACAAGTAGTTGAGAACTTCGATAATACGTTGAGTTAGTACGTTATAACCCTTTTGAATACCGTGCTATAGGGCCATAATGCGTTGATACAACACATAATCTAAAATTTCGACAGCACTTTGAGTCATTATATTATGACCACAATGGATACTGATCTACAAGGTCATAACTCAATGATCCAACACGTTGTAGAGACGTAATACGATTAAAAACTATGTTATCATTGGCTTGTTCGATAACGCGTTGAACCAATACGTTATTGAGCGGTTTCATCATATTCATTTTCACACACATCATACTTTATTAAAATTTCTTCCCCTATCATCTGACTTTAATAATCTATAGTTTACCATTAAATGATATGACTCCTAGTCTCAACACCTCATACTTTATTAAAATTTCTTCCCCTATCATCTGACTTTAATAATCTTTAATTTACCATTAAATGATATGACTCCTATTCTCAACACCTTATACTTTATTAGAATTACATCCCCTGTCATCTGACTTTAATAATCTTTAATTTACCATTAAATGATATGACTCCTATTCTCAACACCTTATACTTTATTAGAATTACATCCCCTGTCATCTGACTTTAATAATCTTTAATTTACCATTAAATGATATGACTCCTATTCTCAACACCTTATACTTTATTCGAATTAGATCTCCTATCATCTTACTCCTAGTCTCAAGATCCTAAGTTTTATCAGACGTAAATTCTATCTCCTGTGTTTGAAAGTTTGAAACTACAATTTATCACTACAATATATATCGGTAAGGGTGAAAGTTTATAACGCTAAAAATTGGTTTTCGATACCTGTGATGGACAAAGCCCAGATAACCCATTGTGTAGCCTTATACTGAAAAGTAAACAACCAAAAACTAGAAAATATATGTTTTTAACCGAAATGTATTCTATGTCCAAGAATATCATATAATATTGTAAGTATAGACCACTGTAACCATGTTCAGGGTATTTATGTTCACTTCTCGTAACTGCGTGTGGAGGTTTATAAAAAGAAATCCTAATATTTAAAGTGGTGATAACTTAAAAGCTAGTTGGCCTAAATCTCGCCAGAAGCAAATTGAAAATCACAAGCTTATTTCAGAAATTTAGGCTTAGTTTCAAAAACACAGAAGATGCATACCGCCATTCTCGATCAGCCTATCTACTTCAAGCAGCATCTGTTATATACAGTGTTCAAAGCATAGACCCTCAACGGCTAATTCCACCATATACTTTTTAAATTATTACCGTTGTCAACGATAATATTCGTGGCAAATCTCACTAGTTAAAAGTGTTGAGGAAAGGAGACATATTATTTAACGGTAAATTAGAGATTATTAACGTCAGATTATAGGAAATGTAAGTTTGATAAAGAATGAAGCGTTTAAATTAGGAAAGAAGGATCTCATATCTCGAAAATTAAACATTTTTTGCCTCCCAGAAGTCAATGGCCAAAATACATTTTGTACAATACTGAAACTTGTCTGTTGGGTTGGACGATGAGGGATAAATTATTATATTAAAAGCTATTTATATATTCAGTATAACACTTTAAAGTTACGTAATTTGAAAATATAGATAACATATGAGAGAATATTAAAATAAATATTGAAGTAAAAGCGAGTTTCGTCATTTTGGGTTCTTCTTTAGTTCTATGTGATGGATTTACTAAAAAATGGATTGGAACTAAAATACTTAAACCCAATTTAATGAACGGGGAAAGTCTGGAATCATAGATGATTTGCAGGTTTTCTTAATTTCAGATACGTGACTAATTATGGCGCTGTCAAAGTATGAAAAGGCTGAGTTAATCCTGCTCTTAATTCAAACTTTTTTCGAATTACAAGAATAGCATGTGGAACACATTCTGTAAAATTCATTGAAGTGTCTATGGTTTCAGACTTTTCGGACACCCTGTATATGTGTAATTACAAAATGTCTATATAGAAAAAAGCGATATACATCGTGACAAGGCTATTAATTGCAAGTATAGCCAGTACACTTGTGCCACTTGCAAAAAAAAAGCCATAGTTATTGTTTTTGGAATTCCATTTAAGTAAAGTTTTCCACTTGTCTATGAGCAACTACTTCAAATCACCTCTTATTATTCTCACTGTTAAGTAAGCAGTTATTTTTTATCTCTTATCAACAGTTACAAATATTTCTCTTTTTCGAGTTAGAACTTGTAACGAATGATAGTGAACAACTGAAGCATGGGCGCACCAGGAAGGGGCAAATAATGACATTTGCCCCCCCCCTTACATTTCACAAAAACTTTGCACGCATTATGATGTAAACTTAACATCGTAGTTAAAATTGAAGATAGCTTTTATATGCGGAAACATCTGTTAGCTGAGTTATTGCACAAATCTTAAAATATAACGTTGATAAACGGAAACATCTTGAAAGTCGAGTTGTTCAAAACTTGAAAATAGCGTTGATAACTGGATCAATTGGTGGTTGAGATGTTGCAAAGGAAATATCTGCTGAAGCTTTTCGCCAGACACTAACTATAGCAGAACCATCTGGAAAATGATCTATAAGAAATAGTACAGCTTAT